>NW_027263605.1:0-162008 GCF_044049455.1 Aspergillus lucknowensis | reverse complement strand
CCCAACTGTATGAGTACTATGAGTACCATCGCAACTGATGCTGACGATGCCCCTGTGACAGATAAAAGAACAGCTAAAACGCTTCCAGCAACTAGACCCCTCGCACCACGACTTCCTCTCGACGCTCGTGGCCCTGATGGAGGATCTCTCGCGGCATATCCAAGAAGAGGAATCGACGGATCTCGTCGCGCTCGAGGACGCACTCACAGAACACGACAGCCAGCACCTGTCCAAGACGTTTGAGCGCACGAAGATCTTTGTCCCCTCCCGCGCTCATCCGAGCTCGCCGAATCGGCCGCCCTTTGAGACGGCCGTCGGGCTGATGACGGCGCCGTTTGACCAGCTTGCGGATTTGCTGCGGAAGTGGCCCACTAAGGAGTCTGTTGGTGAATGACCATGTCACTGAGCCGTACAATTGGGTTGGAGCTGGTTGTAGGCGATAACGGCGCATTTCTTTTTCCAAGTAAGGTTATACAGTACGGACAGCGCTCATCCGGATGCTTTATGCTGACTGACTTTCGAACGCATGTGATGATCATTAACCGGAGTAAAATTCTCAGTCTATATGTTTTCTAATCCACGTGAGCAGAGAGGACAGTGTTTCCATTAACAGCTGCTACCGGCGGCCAGCGGCCATTCATGCCAAGCTGGAAAGTGAGGAAAAATGAATGTCTGGCAGGGAGAGGACTATCCCACCAGATATTCAAATATTATCTTCGTCTAAGCTCTCTGCGGTGGAGTTGCCATTCATCTCTCCCTACCTGCAGATATACGAGCAATCCCTGCACCTCTGAACCATATTCACTGTTCCGTAGGTGTCGGATAGATGAGGAGACACTTCTGGCAGGACACTCAATCTAAAGTCACCCGGCAGAAACCCAATGGTTTGATTCTTCGGATGGATCTTGACATGGACACTGACCCGAGTGAGGATTCATGTATGCCGCCAACACAGCCGACTGCATCATCAATTACACTAAATGCGCTGAGAGTGCAGAGCGCTGATGTCCTTCATAGGATCCTGGTTTTCAATATTGGTCAATGAGCTAGTTGAGATTCGTAGAGCTAGTCTAAACGCATCATGATTGTAGGGCAGCCTAATGCGCACCCGCAATAGCTTCGAATCGTCTACTTAGGTTGTAATATGCACTTGGAGAAATCACAATAATACTTTCCTGGCTTCCTCAGGCTCTTTAATTTCGGCCGCCAGCAGACGACGCCTTCTTTCAACGGCTGGATCCTCGCCCGCGATCTCATCCACCCGTTGATCGGCTAGACTGTGGATGAGGGACGCAGATACAAGCGCCATGGGGCTAAACAGGCCATCGAGAAGCAGACGATTTACGCACTGCATATACACATTGTCAATAAAGCCCGCTCGGGCAACCTCGTAGAACAGCCGTAGTATTTCGTGAACTTGATGGACCGCCTGCTGTTTGCTGCTGTTGTTCTTTAGAGAAAACAGCGGTGCTAGATCATCTTTGAGCGGGCTGTTTTGGCCCTCAGGCGTTGTCTCAGACGCACCCCTTTTCCTCTTCAAGTCCGGACTGATAACGGTTAGCTCCGCATGGGTGTCTGGGTTTTGATTCAACTTACCGAAGTTGGAGTTGCCGGGTGAATACTGCTGGAGCGTCATGGGCCTCCCACTACGCTCGGTCTCCAGCAGGAATCGAGTATGACTCAAGGTCTCCAAATACCTTTTGTGAAGACCATTGTTATGGCCGAGAGTAAACCCAGGGAGACGCGTTTGTCAGGGCACAGATCGGTCAGAACATCGAGGATAAACTGGTTCACAAGCAGGATGATATCGCTTATATACCCTAGGGCAATCCTCTCCCATTTCTGAGACTGCTTCTTCATGACCTGTGGCAGTAGAGATGGGCTGAACGGACTTAGTCCCAACCCCCCTGAAGTTTGGTACTGCTCCTCGAACCACGGGTAGATCTGGTCGTTGATAGGCCAGTCCAAAGTTTCGGAGTCGGTGAGCACAGTATGTACCTCTAGCTTGGTCTCGTACTTCCGCGTGGTCGTTTGACTCGCATGTCCTGGATGATAGTCCCCGAATTGATGCGACTCACCGGAATCGGGATCCTGAGCCTGAAAAGCGAAAGTATGGCCAAAACGTATCATATCCTGTCGGATTCCTCGCTCCTAGTCAGTACTCGCGTTGCGAGGCGTGTGTCTCCGATCCTGTCAAAAATATCATTTTTCGAGTAGTTTGCCGACACAGCGTCCGCTCGAATCTCCTGGAACTTGATCACGATGTTCAAGAGGAAATTGGCTTGCTTTTGTCGGCTGGCTCTTCCCTCACCCAGGGAGAGCGGCTCTGTTTTTAACCGTCGAGCTTCCTGCCGATGTCCGCCCGCACCTAGCTCTGTTAGCAAGTGGAATGCTCATACGTGGGCACTTCCTCACCTTGGGGATGTCGCGTCGTGCGTGGCGTACAATTGCTTCCCGAATGTGTTCCCTGAGGGCTCCAAAGCCAAATTGATCTCGAACAACTGTCTTCCAGCGTCCGTGCTCGAGAAGCTTTTCCTCTAGCTCAGTGAGCTTTTCCTCGCTCACAAGTGGTAAGTTCACGTCCGGATTGCGGACGAGGACCCATCCGTAACCGAGTCGCATAGTCTTGCCGGCCATCAAATCCAAGACTTGCTGCTCTGCTCCCGGGTCAACAAGGTCGGGTTTTGTGAGGACACCCAGGGTCCGCTGTCCATCGGAATCAAGTCGGCGAACTATCTGGGCAATATCCTGTGCTGCTACATCGGATTTGGCCGGGAAGACAGTAAGGATAATGGAGGCATGTTCCTTGAGGTGATCAGTGACCATGTTGTGAACCATGTCACGATCATCTTCCGTGGTCTCTTCAGGGCCTCTGTCGGTGAAGATGCCCGGAAGATCGATTACGGAAAGATGATCCTCATCTGGCCCATAGATCTCCAGATGAAACCGGTGTGGTGAGAACGCGGGCCGCGCCTTGTCCTCCGCGGTTCGCGCAAGCATGAGGGTGTGTGCCTCGAGAATTCTCGGTCAGGTCAGGGATTCTATGTGGAGCTCGACATCAGCTTACAGTGCGCATTAGCTCCGAGAAGCCCTGTGGGGTTATTTCACCCATAATGGTTCTTTTCCCAGCCTTCAAATCTGCCTCGAGATCGGGATCCGTCTGTGGTGCTGGTATTATTTTCGCCGTCGCGCCACGATCGCACCCATCTTTGGTTCGACGGAAGGTGACCTGCGTCGCAAAGCGAGTCCCCAGGCGGGTGTCGCACGGGAAGGGGAGCTTGGTGAGTCCTTTCAAGACAGAGCTTTTACCACTGGATCTCTCTCCCACCACGACAAGTTGCGGAAGGTCAATGTAATCGCCAGCATTGAATGAGATGAGCTGATGGATCTTCGCGAGCACGGTGGGATCAGACAGACGCGCTCGCGCCATGGTGTTTTCTGTTTTAAAAGTCGATAAAATTAAGCGTATGATAAAATGAGTGTATGATAAGACCAGCAGAGTCTACTAAAATATTAGTTTTATTAAGAGTCAAAGGAGTTGTGTGGCAATTGACGACCGGATAACTGATAGCGGTGGCCATGGCCGGAAGCACCTGCGCAGGCCACAGAGACAGCGCTCCGTAGAACAGCAGGTGCGACCATCCCAAGTGCCATTCCTTCTACTTCTTCATGTTGATAGATACGCGGGGGAAAGGTGAAGGGTGGCTCAGAGCCGAACCAGGAAAGTCATTGACACTTTGGGGGGAGGAAGTAGATAGGCACCGACTAGGGCTTTGTCGTGCAGGCGTGACAGTCCAACCACAACCATGGCGGATGGAGTCGATACTGTCGGTCACTGGAGACACGGTGTCAGCTCGCTGAGAAGAACGTTCTCGGGTCCCGTTTGATCTGAAGAATTCCGGGAATGCTGTGCGGACCCAGCGACCTGAGATGAGAGGCCCATCTGCTTCACGGAAGACTGAAGCTCTGAAAAAACATCCCCCGTAAAATGCTCCACTCAATTTCAGATCTCAGTAGCCAATGCAAAGAAGCCGTAAATGCGCGCTAAAAGAGTGTGACTCAAGCCGCTTGATGTGGCTGCCCGTATTCCGGGCCGCTCCCGAAGTTATAAGAATCGTGTCACTCACTCCCTGGGAAACAAAAGATTGCAATCTCAGTCATCGACCCTCCTGCGATTCTCCCGAGTAATCATGTCTCTCCCCAGCGAACCTAAGCAATGGACAAGACAAATAGGCGACCAATCCTTCCTCATCTCATCTGACAACTCCCTTCTTTCCATCCCCGCAATCAACGCTGTCTTCGCCACAGACACCCTATACTGGGCGCAGCCATTTCCAGAAGACATCCTAAAAGGAATCATTTCCAACTCCTTTTGCCTGGGCCTCTATGAATGCTCAAAAATAGACCAGGCTGAGGAATTGCAGCAAATCGGTTTCGCGCGGCTCGTCACGGACCAGTATACCTTCGCCTACCTAACCGACGTGTATGTCATTCCGGAATTTCAGGGTCTCGGTCTCGGCGGGTGGATCCTGGATTGCATCGATGAGGTTCTAAAGCCGTTGCCGTATTTGCGGTGGCTGATGTTGCGCACGTCGTCGGAGAGGAGTGTGCAGTCGTATCGAGCGAGATTTGGGATGGAGTTGCTCGATAATTCGGATGTGTCCAAAGGTGTGACGATGGGAAGGAGGGGAAATGGGAATATTGTCTAATGGTGTAATTGTTTCATAAGGATATTCCTCGTGAAAGGCCGATTAATGATAATTCCTTGATAGGCACCATCAATGTGAATCCTGTGCTTGCGGTGAACCGCCAGGACAGGCCATTTCTTCCACTAAGCGAATGAAGGACCCAGGCAGGGCCTTCAGTTGTTCGATTGCATGCCCTATAGCCAAAATGTATCTCTCACTCATCGCTAGATACTCTTCACGAAAGGCATTCCACAGTGATGACTGTTCGTCAGGCTTTGGGAAGTACGGGTCATTGCCTCGGAAGGCGTTGGCTGCTTGACGCACTCCCTGCTCGTCCATGCTCATGCTGCGAGCCAAATCAAAGTCAAGCATCCCCATCTCGTGAGTACCCAGCACATTCGACCATATGCCTTCCGATTCGGTCCTCCCATCCCGTCCGTCGTTCGGTGATGCAAGGACAAACTCGACGTCATTCCCGTCTGTCTGTGCTACCCAGTGCAGAAGCGCGAGGGTCTCTGCCATTGTTCGAGCGTAGGCAAGAATATCCTGTTCCGCGATTCCAATTTCCTCCATTTGATCGAGGTGCAGGAGATAGTTTCTCAGAGAGAAGGCCTTGAATCTCGACGGAGCAGAGGCAGATTGGACTCGCCGCCGACCCTGGTACGGTCTGATCAAGCAGTCGCGGTTCGTGTCGCTTTCGAGGATGTTTTCGACCAGCTGCGATGGACAATATCGCTCCGTGAGAAGGCGTCTGGTTGCTTCCGATACAGGTGGGATTCGCTGCATGTGGATTGTGTTGCAAGGCTCATACCCCCGTGGGAAGCGCTCGAGGTTATCATCCCACCTCTCACCCGTGGGCGGGATGAAGTCGTAACAGGCTGGGATCTGAATACGGTGTTTCGTATTCTGAAGGGAGGTGAGAATGTGTTGATGCGTCTGGAAGTCGTGAGATAGGGATCGGTGAGGTCCTCCATCTGCTCTCTTGAAGGCAGAGCCTCTGTCTGCTGCTGCCCATACGGTTCCGCAAAACCCAGCGCCGATTCTGCGGAGTTGCGGCTTGGATTCATCTACGTTTGGTGCAGTTTAGTCGAAATAATGGGGCTGCTCTGGGCTTGTGTTCGGTTGAAGGAAACGAGTCCGTCGGGTGAGTCACCGGAAAGCAATTCCAAGGTTTCTCTCTCCTCTGGAAGCTTCAGGAAAAGTGCAGGAGGTTGAGCGGAATATGAGCACAATTACAAGAACTAGTGATAATTCAGGTACGGCCTCGGAGCTTCTAACACTGTTCCCTCAAAGCTTGTCCTCCCGCGTACCACTCAGATACTCTGCAAACCACCTGAGATTCTGAAAGAATGTACTCTCCTTCGCATACCGACTCCTACGGTCATCGAGATCCGCACGAACGGCGAAACTAACGATCAGGTTAGTTGCGAGAACATCCCACCCCTAAGACCCAAGCACTCACCCGTGAGAAACACCGCTAAACAGCGAAATCTGATACGGCACTCCAATCTCTCTCAGAATCACCTCGCTCTGGTGCCGCTTCTCGACGGGAAAGATTGTGTCGGTCTCCGCAGCGGAGATAGCAAGCGGGCCCGTAATGGCACGGAGCTCTTCCTCGTCCACAAAGCTGGGGTGGGCAACGAATCCGACGTCGATTTTACCGAGATCTGGTCGGAGATGGCGAACGACGTATTTCGCTCCGAAGCAGTAGCCGATGGCGCCGATTTTCTACACAAGTTAGCCTGTGTTACGAACCGAACCGGCGAGCGTACCTTGAACCCGTGTTTGTTTCGCAGCTCCTCGATGGTAGCTTCCACAACCGGGTCGACATTCTCGGGCAGATGGGACCTTCCCTGTGGGTGGTGCTTGCCGTTCCGCCAGGCGAATATATCGAAGCCGTCGGGGCGGTTGAGCGGGATTGGGTCGCCGTCGAAGAGGTCGGGGATTATGACGACTACCACCGACTTAGCTGTTATCGCAAATGGGGGCTGAGGAGTGATATACAGTAACCATTCTGGGCCAGTTGGTCCGCGATGAGCTGGACGTTGATGAACTTGTGGCCGATCACGTCGGTTAGACTGACAGTGTTAGCAGAAGGAGATCCCAAGGTGAGTGGAGAAGACTTACATCAAGATAGCATTCTCTGGAGTGCGGTCTTCAGGCTGGACGGTGTAGACTTCGAAGTTGCCAACACGAGAGAGCGTGCCTTTCGCAACGCCTTCGTGCTTGACGCCTTGGTAGCAGCAGGAACCCGGGGGAAGGGAAGTCATCGTCGATGTGGATGGATGGATGGATGGATGAGAGAGATGCTCAGAGATGACGTTCAGCATCGACCTGCCGTCTCCTCCCCCACTCTTATATCCAAATGGCGTGATGGACTTACTACGTTGTAACTCCGAAATGGCCGAATGCCCCACTGCGCATTCCCGGCCGAGGAGCTGCGGGTGCCGCTTTTCCGGCTGGATTTTCATCGTCGCCGATTCCCTCTGACCACGTCGCGGTCGGCAATGGGACGGGTTTTGTCAGTGCGTCAGGCCGTCAAGGGGATGTCTGGTGATGAAAAGGAACAGGGGGCACTCGACCCTGGGTATATGGTGACATGGGATGTCGACGACCCCGTAAACCCTCAGAACTGGCCGACACGGTATAAGTGGTGGGTGACCTTTCAGCTGGGGATGCTGGCTCTGGCAGGCAGTCTTGGTTCGAGCATTATCACCCCTGCCGATAGCATCATCGTCAACTACGTAGGGGTGAGCCGCGAGGTGGGCGTCCTGGACGTTTCGTTGTATCTGTGAGTATCCGGGATGCAAAATAAATTCAACCAGCCGCTGACTTTCTTGATCAGGGTCGGTTTTATCTTTGGCCCGATTATATGGGCCCCCGTGTCTGAGATTTGGGGACGCAGGGTCAGCATCCTTCCGGCCGTCTTCTGCCAGGCACTCTTCGCGATTGGAACCTCCAGGAGTACAAACGCCGCTGCAGTATTCTGCACTCGGTTCTTCACCGGGCTCTTTGGCTCTGCCCCGATTAGCAACGTTACTGCTGCGCTTGGCGATATTTGGAGCCGTGAGACCCGAGGGACCGCAGTCAGTTTGTATGCCGTTGCAGTAAATGGCGGTCCATCTCTCGGCCCTGTCATCGGTGCAGCGCTGGTCACGAATCCACATCTCAATTGGCGCTGGACCGGCTATATCCTGGCCATCTGGGTGTTTGTGACTTGGGCTATGGCGTTCTTCTTCCTCCCTGAAGTGTATCCTTTGGTGCTGCTGAAACGGAAGGCACAGAAGCTTCGCAGAGAGACGAATGACCCCCGGTACTATCACCCTCATGAGCATCTGAAGCTCGATATACACTCTATCGTGACCAAACAGCTCTCTCGCCCGATGTTCATGCTCTTTACCGAACCAATTGTCACCTGCATCGCTCTATACGCCTCCTTCGTCTACGGCGTCATGTACCTCACATTGGAGGTATTTCCCATTGTCTTTCTGGAAATCCGGGGTTGGCACCCCGTCGTGGCTACTCTACCCTTTCTCGCCCTCCTAATCGGGGTCATATCATCCGTGGGACTCAATATCTGGAATCAGTTCCGCTATAACGAGATTGCCCGCAACGCCAACGGGAAGCCGGTTCCAGAAGCTCGACTCCCGCCCATGGCATTTGGCGCTGTGTTCTTTGTGGTCGGAGCATTCTGGTTCGCCTGGACTGCAAAACCACCGCATCATTGGATCCTACCGTGTCTAGCTGCATTGTTCATCGGCGTCGGTTTCAATTGCATCTTCCAGCAGTGTCTCAACTTCCTTGTCGACATGTACGGCATCTACGCAGCGAGTGCTACAGCAGCGGTTACGTTCCTCCGGAGCATCATGGCCACCGGGCTGCCGCTCGCCGCAAGGCCGATGATCAGCGCATTGGATGTCGGTCCTGCAGTGTCCATAATTGGTGCCGTTGCTACCGTCTTACTGCCAATTCCGTTTCTGTTCATGAAATATGGGCCCAGACTGAGGAAGTTGTCGAAGCTTACGCCTGAGAATCCGAACTAGCTTGCGACATACAGAGTATCTCAAACCGGATCGATAGATTAGTTCGCTATATTCCTAAACTAGACTTGTTCCTTAGATTTCCTTATGATACTATTACCCGGAAAAGTTAGCCACCACACCAGGAAGCGGCGGAAGCACTCCCCGCATCCTCGCGATCAGGAAGGAGCCATTGAGAATGTTCTGGCGAAGAACTGGCGGATATGTGCAGTGCCACTATCACCCTACTGCCTAGAAAGGTAGAGAGGGCTGAAGAAATGCTATCGCGCAAGACCTTGCGGGGGGCCTCGATCGCCATCCTCGCGACGCAAGCGCGCAGAACATTTTCCGACAGCATATCCACGGATTCATCGCGTCGGCTGCCCAGAATTAAGGAATTATTCTGGCCAAAGCGATCCCTGGAAGACTTTCCGTGGTTTCGTGCGACACGCGGCGCTCTTCTCGAAGCAAGCTAGAGCGCGTCTGGTAAGCTGACACCGGTTCAGGTTCAACAATGGAATTCCGGAGATTATTTGTCCATACGAGAAGGGCTAAAGATATTGTTGATGTGGTTGCTTTACGATGACTGACCAAGACGGGTCAAATGATGGATTTGGCCCTCTGTCCCAACCCATGCCAAAGTGTGTTAAACACTTCCGGAAAGCGTGTTTGGATGGGAAAGACATCCGACTTTAATGAAGGTACGTCGGTATTGCGTCATGATTGGCCTGAACCCCTGGATGCACATGGAGGCTCATGCATGCCTGATCCAAGTACTGACAGTTCGTCACAGACCACCACCAGCAGCTAGGCCGAGCTTGAGTTGGGATCGAAGGCAGACAATCGACAGATCGACGGACCTAGAATGAACAAGGAATCCTGCAGAACAGGTCCCACGTCCCTCCTGCGCCAATCTATCGTTCATGGTTCCTTGACGAGGCGCTTTGGGGAGTTGACCGAATTGGCTGCCAACGGAGTCGACAATGCGATTCGTGACAAGAGTTTGTGTAATGATGCTCATTACGTGACATGGCTGATGTCATTTGGAGCTCTCATATCCCGTGAAATGGGAATTAATCGCAGCAGGCCGGCGGCTGTTTGTGTGGAGTGTTGTGTGGGCAGCTCTGCGTTCAGTGTGACGTCAACTCTATACAGTTTCATGTCGTCAAGCCCGATATAACTGCGCTCGAAGACATTCATCTATTGAGGATTCCGATTCAAGCAGTCAATCAATCACAATGTCTAGCTACAGCAACTACAACACATCTACCTCGGGCAACGCTGGCCCTCATAACTCCAACATCATGAACAACGCCGATCCTAGCGTCGACAGCGACCGTGACACCGGTGCCCAGTACGCTCCCGGAGCCACTACTACATCCGAAACAAAGGGCCCTCACAGCTCCAGCCTGCTCAACAAGCTCGACCCCCGCGTCGACAGCAAAACTGGAAACATGACCACCAAGTCATCTAGCCACAGCGGATCCAAGACCGCCGCACCCGCAGCCGGCTCCACGACCGACTACCAAGACAACATCTTTGGCAGTGGCACTGCAGGTGGTGTCGGCCACAACCCGACCGCACCCTCCGGCAGCACGAACTTCACCGGCCAGTCTGGCGCAGCCCGTACCGGCGAGAACGTCGGTACGGGAGTCAAGGGCGCCGCTGCTGAGATCCATGCAAGTCCTTTCGAAGCCCGATACATTTAGCTGAGCCGTGTCTAACCATCGCAGGGCATGGGCGAGTCCCTCCGTGGAGGCTTGAACGCTGCCGTCGACAAGACCTTTGGTGATGAGCAGGGCGTTGCGAAGAACGATATGGTTGCCCAGCAGGGTGAGCGTCAGATGCGCACGGGCAACTTCTGCGGGTACTAGGCTCGTTTTGTGCGATGTATATAATGAGTGATGCGTTATGAGATCAGGTCTTTGAATTCTTGTCAGATTCCATTGGACCATTCGTAAGTTGTCAGCTGCAGACGGACGTCTCCGCTCAACGACTCCCCCCACTGGTAATCGAGTATGGAGGAGGCTTTGAAATATATTGTGGGCTCGCTTCTTCCTAGCTGTCCACCAACCGCATGGTGACACCTTCCATTTTCCTGTAGTTCGTATTTCTTCGCTCCGCACTTCTTCCCTCCGCAAACTTCAAGGAATACAAGCCATCACGAAGATCCCTGGACAGCTGACGGGGGCCAATTTGGCATGACGCGCTAAACTGTGTATTTACCCTTTTGAGACCAGCGCTACGTTTGACGAAAGGACTTTCGGATAGCTCCGCCTCGTTTTAGAGCCCCCCGTGAGATATCGAGGGTCAGCATCTCGCGTGTCGGCTCCTTGAGTCTTTCGCACGTCCCCTCTGGCGCAATCTTGGATCATCACGCATCTGAAAGGAAAAGATACAACCAGCTCTCTGATTTCTGGGATGGGCGCGTCAATTGCGATCGGGACTCATCCAGCTTTTGTCACAGTGAAAGACTGATTGCCGCATCTCCGAGTTACGAGTCATGCAACAGCGCCTGATCAAACCTTCGAACACTGTCTCACGAGGCAGGCTCCCCAGACACCAAGTCGTCTGCAGATAAGCTCCATCGCCTGATCGGCACGGGGTGAGACAACGAGCCTAGCCTCCTTGGATTGTGAGTGTGGATAAATTTCCGCTCCCCTCTTCTTCTGCATTCGGACCACGACACATCCGCCAGGTTGTCTCTGACGTGAGAACCGGGCTGCGGCAGGGCTTGCTGGGGCGCACTTTTATCCGGCAAATGCAGCCGCTGACGTTGAGAGCGGCGCTCTGTTGAAGAAAACAAGAAATGATCGACCTTTTAGCGGGCGCCATCATGGGCTGACCAGAGGAAGCCAGCCTCTGGGGCGTCAGTTTCCCCTCACCGGACCAGGGAGCATCTTCGGGGGAGGCGACGGTGTGGCGGCCACAAAACATGGAACAGCAGTGCCGGGGGATTCCGAGCCAAAGGACCCTGGCTTGGGCGGCGCACGATCTTCCCATTTTCAATTTAGCTCCCTCGCCAGACGAAGGATGTGGGATGGAAAACCTGGTCCTCCCTATGAACTCCATCCAATGAGGCCTTTTTCTCGTTCTCCGTTGTTCATGGATGGAGGGGACTCTGGCCCTCAGGATTGGGGGCGGGAGAGGTCGACATAAGCCTCTCCAAGCCCTCTTGACCAGTCTTAACTGCTCTTGGGCGCCCCAGTTTCTCTCTTGGTATGGGTCCCATGCAGATGATGCTTCCATGGGGATGCTGATAGGCGGACTGCGGGAAAACACCAAAATTCTCCCCCAGATTGAGGTGGGTCGGAGGCGTTGCTGCTCTCTCTGTGACTTTCCAACCCCGGAAAGGATGAGGAGTTCTGACTCCAAACGTCGCATTTCTGTCAATCGCGTGCATCATCGGGGGTGGAGTGGCGGCCTAAGCCGAACAGTGTCGTGCTGCAAACGCTCAGGGGGTGGGGGGACAGATAAAAAGCAGCTTGTCCCATAGCCTCGCGCACCTGGGGTGCTGAGTATCTTCCATTTCACCTCAATTCCCTGGCTTTCTTCGCTGGTAGCAACATGGATGGCGCCACTGAGTCCTCGGATAGCAGCAAGGATGTTCGACCTGCTGCAGAGCACAGAGAGCAGCCAAAGACGGCGCACGGCATCTACGATGTTGAAGGTCGGGACCAGAATAAGCTCAGTGCAATCTTCGAGAACCCGCTCGCTGGGGTTCCCCGCGAGCAGCTTTTCGAGGATGTAGATCGGTTTTGCCGACAGTATGCTTTGGAGGAGCATATAGACCTCTTTCGCAAGGGGGCGCTCATCTCCCAGAATCCAGCAGTCGCTGAGACTCTGCCCGAACTGAACGAGGAGGAAAGGGAAGCTCTCCGTCGCGAGACCACACACAAATGGTCGCAGCCGTGGCAGCTATACTTTATGGCGAGTGAGTGACGCCAAATGCTTATGCACGGAGGGGTGAACGCTAATTGTTAGCTATGTGTTCGCTGGCTGCGGCCGTCCAGGGAATGGACGAGACTGCCAATAACGGGGCAGTTGTCATCTATCCTAGAGTGCGTCCACTATCATCCTCCTCTCCCGTTCGATCCTATTCCAAGTTATTATTATTACTAACCGGCCCAGCTCCTCGGAATAGAAGCGGACCGCTTCTCGCCTCAAATGCAAGACTATATCACCGGTCTCGTGGTCGGGGCCCCATATCTTGCCTGCGCTATCGTCGGTTGCTGGCTGACTGAACCTCTAAACCGGTATTTTGCACGACGGGGAACAATCTTTATCTCCTGCGTCATTGCAGCTGTGGCCTCGATCTGGGAAGGTGTGGCCAATTCTTGGGTTAACTTGTTCCTTGCGCGGTTTGTTCTCGGCCTCGGCATCGGTTCGAAGTCGTCCACTGTGCCTGTCTACGCCGCAGAATGCTCACCAGCTCCTATCCGTGGTGCGCTGGTCATGATGTGGCAGATGTGGACCGCATTTGGAATAATGCTGGGTGAGCTTTCTTTCCTCTTGCTATTTTAGAAGATAGTGCCGGCTCTGACTGTGCGGTGATAAAAAGGTAACATCATGGGCGTTGCGTTCATGAATGTCGGGGAAGATCTCAGCTGGCGATTGATGTTGGGCAGCACAGTCGTGTTACCCATCATAGTTTGTGCGCAAGTCTACTTCTGTCCCGAATCGCCTCGCTGGCTTATCGAGCACAACAAGATTGCCGGAGCTTTCAAGTCTTTCCGAACTTTGCGGCCGACAGACCTGCAGGCTGCCCGTGACTTGTACTACGCGTACGTCGGCGTTGAACTTGAGCGCAAAGTCAACAAGGGGAAGAACTTCTTCACTATGTTCCTGGAACTCTTCACCATCCCCCGCAACCGACGCGCCACACTCGCCAGCTGGATCGTCATGTTCTTGCAGCAGTTTTGTGGTGTTAACGTCATCGCGTATTACTCCACCACCATCTTCTTGGAGTCCGGGTATAGCGTTCAAGAAGCTCTACTCGCGTCGATGGGCACTGGAATTCTTAACTGGGTCTTTGCCATCCCGGCTTTCCTGACCATCGACACCTGGGGAAGGCGGAACTTGTTGCTGTTCACCTTCCCCTGGCTTGCGATTTGTCTTTTCTGGTCTGGATTCTCTTTCTGGATTGAAGAAGATATCATGAACAGTCGAAAGCGAGTCGCCATGGTCACGACGGGAATGTATCTGTTCGAAGTGTTCTACTCGCCCGGCGAGGGCCCGGTACCCTTCACATATTCTGCAGAGGCGTTCCCACTGCATGTTCGTGAGGTCGGCATGTCTTGGGCGACCGCGACGACGTGGTGCTTCAATTTCATCCTCTCCTTCACGTGGCCGATGTTGCTCCGTGCATTCAAGCCACAGGGGGCGTTCGGTTGGTATGCGGGATGGTGTCTGGTTGGATGGGTGCTGGTCCTGCTTTTCGTGCCGGAAACCAAAGGTACAGTGGATGCAGCCTTTGGTTTGTTGTTGAGAGAGAGAGAGAGCTCTGCTGACTTTAGTCTTTTAGAACTCACCCTTGAGGAATTGGACCGGGTCTTCTCGGTCTCCACGCGACACCATGCGACGTACCAGATGAGGAATGCGATCTGGCACTTCCGGACTTGGATCCTGAGACAGAAACTGGAGCCTCTCCCAAAGTTGTACGAACTCGCGGATAACTCGATTCCTGAGATCAAGCCCCAGGCAGAGGCCACCCCTGAGGCGGAGGACACCAGCGGGGCCACGACAGAGAAGTAATTGGGGTCTGTATGTTTTTTTCGGAATGTACCGGGTCTCGTGGTTACCGGGTCTTGTGGGAGAGGAGCCGTGTTGGGGCTTTGGCGTGATTGTGTCGATGGTTAGTTAGGGAACCGATAGTAATGGTATTGGGCTGAAGGACCTCGGGAGCAAGGAATCAATGCAACTGCCGTAGGACTAGCCCCCGTCTTCCACGGATACAACCCCGACTTTCCATTATTCCCCAGACACATCATGCATCCAGACCCCCATATTGGCAATCAGAAACGGCCAGGGCGCCCGGCAAAACATCGGCAAAACCCAGCCAGCCGCCGTGGACGACGAGGATGGTCCTCTCCAAGAGGAAAATCCCTGCTGGAAGCGGAAATTGGGGAAGAATATCACGCACTGGTGCCGGGTTCCCCATATTCTTCGTCTCGGAGAATACCCCAGATAGGACACTGCCGGCATGCCTTCAGCTGTGCTCCCTGCCCTGTGGGTTTGACGGGTTCGTCGTGTGCCCCGCGCGATGCTGCATTTTCAGTATAAGTAGGGGAGGGCGGTCCTCTCAAGGATTTGACGAGTGGCGCAGATAGATTCTCCCCCAGAACATCGACATGAAGCCCACACTTCTTATCGCCCTCTCCTCCACCCTTGGTGGTATCGGACATGCCCTGCCGGCGGGCAGTACGAGCTCGCCAGGAGTCTCAGGACCGGGACCAACGGCCCACGTCCGCAACGGGACATACGTCGGCGTCACGAACGCACACTACAACCAGGAGTTCTTCCTCGGCATCCCCTACGCGCAGCAGCCCGTCGGCAATCTCCGGTTCACGGTCCCGCAGCCGCTGAATTCCTCGTGGGAGGGCGCGCGCGACGCAAAGGCGTATTCGGATAGTTGTGTGGGGTATGGGGTGCGTCTTCCGTCTTCCGTCTTCCGTCTTCTGCATTTCTATACGATGCTATGCTATTGTCTGCCCTGTGCTGTGGGAAAGTCTAACGTCTAACCTCTGTGCTTGTGTGTGTGTGTAGACGGACTCGATCTGGTACCCGGTGTCAGAGGAGTGCCTGACGCTGAATGTTATCCGTGATGCGTCGGTGGCTGCGGACTCGAGCCTCCTCCCTGTTGGCGTGTGGATTCATGGGGGCGGGTTCGTGATGGGCTCGGGCGCGGACGAGCGGTATAACATGTCTGCGATTGTGGCCAATGCGCATCGAATCGGTATGTCGGCTGAGATTTGATAGTGTCTACGAGGGGGGCTGACAGCATAGGCAAACCGTTCATCGGGGTGACGCTGAACTACCGGCTCTCGGCCTGGGGATACCTGGGCTCGAAGGAGGTGAGTGCGAGCGGAAACACGAATCTGGGATTACGCGACCAGCGCCTCGCGCTGCAATGGATCCAGGAGAACATCGCTGCCTTTGGAGGGGATCCGGACAAGGTCACGATCTTCGGGGAGTCGGCGGGGGGGATGTCCGTGGGCTCGCACTTGATTGCGTACGGCGGTCGAGATGACGGGCTCTTCCGCGGCGCGATCATGGAGTCGGGCGGGTCGATTAATGCCGCGCCGATGAATACGACGGGCTACCAGGGGATGTATGATGAGATTGTGGCGCGGGTTGGGTGCAGTTCTGCGCGGGATACGCTGCAGTGTCTGCGGGAGGTGCCGTTCCAGAAGCTGAATGCCGTCTTTAATGGTACCTGGGGGAACCCGGCGTACAGCTTCTGGCCGGCTGTCGACGGTGATATCATCCGAGAGTTGGGGAGCGTGCAGCTTAAGAACCTGGACTTCGTCAAGGTGCCCATCATCGCGGGTACGAATACGGACGAGGGGACGAGCTTTGGGCCCAGGGGCATCAACACCACCGAGCAGTGGTATAGATATCTCACATGTAAGGCTCTCTCTCCTTTCAGTGTGATCCATCCGCGTGTCTTGCGAGTGAGTGCAAGTCCGTCTAACAGAGTCAGCCGGAGCGAGTGGCTTCAAAGTCCCACCCCCCATCGCAGAGGAAATCCTCGTCCTCTACCCCGACGACCCATCCCAGGGCATCCCGGCCTTCCTGGGCTCGCAGCGAATCCCCGAGAACGGCTACCAGTGGCGCCGCACCTCCGCCTACGCAGGCGACTACTCGATGCACGCCAACCGCCGGCGCCAGTGCGAGGCGTGGGCGGAGTCCGGGACCCCCGCCTACTGCTACCGGTTCAACATGCGCACGGCGGAAAACGACTACCTTAGTGGCGCGGGGCACTTCTCCGAGGTCGCCTTTGTGTTCAATAACATCGCCGGGCAGGGGTATCACTACGGGAAGCCGTTTGCGGGGATGCCCCCGAGGTATGCCGACTTGAGCGTGCTGATGGCGAGCATGTGGGCGTCGTTTATCCACGATTTGGACCCGAACTCCGGGATTGGGGAGAACTCTGATGTCTACTGGGAGGGGTATGCGGTTGACCAGCCGGTGGATCTGGTCTTTGATGCCAATGTGACCAGCTACATGGAGCCGGATACGTGGCGGAAGGAGGGAATTGACTTTATCAATTCCATCGCAAAGGCTTTCTGGCGGTAGTGCTGCTGCTGCTGCTGTTGCTGCTGCTGCCAGCGTCTAATGCAGTATGCATCTAGGTGAGGCAAGAGGCTAGCTAATAGATATCCTGGTCATTCCAGTACAACGTCCCGCTGTGCACCATCGG
This sequence comes from Aspergillus lucknowensis, assembly GCF_044049455.1. Classification (NCBI taxonomy): domain Eukaryota; kingdom Fungi; phylum Ascomycota; class Eurotiomycetes; order Eurotiales; family Aspergillaceae; genus Aspergillus; species Aspergillus lucknowensis. Next base: position 144,879 of record NW_027263605.1, on the reverse strand, counting down.
CCCCGTGGCCTCCATCTCCCACCCAAACTTGATCTTCACCCACTGCATGAAGTGCGCGGCAGCCTTGACGTGCCCGACGTCTGTCGGGTGCCACTGCGGCGCAATATCGTTGTGCTGCAGGATCCCCGTCGTGTCGAAGTAGTGCACAAAGTCCCCTTGTGCCTGGAAGTACTCGTAGACGTCCCTGATTTCCTCGACGAACAGCGGGCCCTGCGCGTAGGTAATGCCCGAGGCCGAGAAGCCGCCCCAGAGGGACTACCCTGTCAGTAATCCCGAATGTTAGGAGGATAGATGGGGAGGGTACCATCAGGACGATCTGCGCTTCGGGCCAGATCTCGTGGATATTCCCGACGAGCTCGATGTAGTCGTTGTAGTAATCAGCAGCCGAGACGTTGTTGGCGATGTTGTTGTCGTTCGTGCCCAGGTTGATGACCACCAGGTCGGCCGGTTGCTGGGCTTCAAAGTCCCATTTTGGGGGGTCTTCGCCGTAGATTTCTGCGGCTCTCGGGGAGGTGTCGCTTGTGCGGTACCATTGGTATGACTGCCCCCTTGGATTTCCCCAGCAGTTCTGGTCGTGGAGGCAGACGCCGGGGTAGGCCTGGCCCGTGTAAACTGTCAAGCTTTGCCTCGAGAGAGAACGGGGGGAACGAACCGTCAGATGGTACTCGACGTTGCCCAATCCAGCAGCGAACAGGTACGCCCAGGAGGAGAGGCCCTCGTATGTTGCGAAATCGCCAGAGCTCAGGCTGTCCGGGTTAGCAGACCTCTTAGAGGAACCGGCTTAGAGAACGCACGAGTCACCAATGACTTCGACCATCTTCGGGAACGGGTCTATCTTGTGTATCGATGCATTATGGGCGACGGAAACGCCGGCCAACTGCACGGTGTTAGATGTTAGCAGGGGCCGTGATGATAGACTCGGGGGACGTATCCATATGCCCAGTTTGTCACTCTCAGCTCGAAGGTCTTCGGCGCCGTGGCTTCTGTCAGGTTTACTCCTGTTGTCCAGGGTCCGACAAACTGGTATGCGTCGTTGGCCGTCACATTCGCGAACTGCCAGTCTTGCCCTCCGAGTCTGGGGAGTCAGTTTATAGACGTGTCGTCTGCAGCGAGACTAACCGGTAGGCAACGAGGACGCCATTCACCGTATGTTCGCCGAAGCTCAGTGCCAGCTTCTGTCCTGTGAAGGCAAACTTGACTCCTGGTGCTCTGCTTTCCTTCAGTCCAGTCCACGTTCACTGCGGCTTAACTTACGACCACCCTATACGCATTAACGGGGCTCAACACGAAGATGAGAGCACTTACAGGAAATATGCTGCTCGTCCCACCTCCCCTTGTACGAGATCTCCTCAGCATCCGGTTCGAACGTCTTCCACGCGTCGTCAAGCCCAGACTTCAACAGACGCGCCTGCCCAGGATACGGATCCAATCGCGGCTGGCCGTTCTCGAGAATCGTCGCCGACACGCACGAGAGGGCCAGAGAGAGAATTGGCAGAATCCGCATGTTGTCGGTGGTCCGGATACGTCAATACTTCCATTGTCTCCGTGCCCATGCTGGGGGTTATATACGGACAAACGGAAGGAGCACTATCTATGTGCGACAGATATTCCATGAATTGGATTTCAGGGCTCGAGGAGCTCATTTTAATCGGCCTTCAAGGCTGCACTTGTGGGGAGAGCTTCACCAGACGGAGCTTGCCCCGTGTTGCTTACGGGAGGAAAGGACACCATTGTGTTTGTCTGAGGATTCCGCCATCATTCTTGTTGATTGAGACGGCCGGCTTCGGAAGCAAGTAGAAAAGGCCAGGAAGACTGGAATTACCACCGTAGAGCCCAGAAACACCGTGGACGGCGGCCCTCACGGCCCCTTTAGCGACACCATCTGCGCAAGCATCGCACTCCCCAGCGCAAGCCTCACAAACGCCTCATCGCCCACGATCTCTTCTCCAATCTTCACCTCCAGGTCCCAGAGCGAAAGCATATACGCCCAGAACGGCATATTCGACCTAGCCAGCGCCGTCCCCTTCTTGACCTGGTCCTCCGCATTGACCTTCACCTCCATCTTCCTCGCCCCGTCCCCCCGCGCCGCAGCGACAATCTCAATCGCAGCAGCAAACTCAGCGTCCTCAGCGAGCTTCGCCGGATCAACCTCGAACAGTCCCCTCCCTTTCCACTCCCCGTGCAGCCAGAGATAGTCCCTCCCCCGGTACGCGAACCGTCGCGGCTCCCACCGCCGCCCGTCCGGCCTCTCCGTCACACTCAAAAGCTGCCCGTCCCCGTCGTGGAACCGGTGCGTCATAACCCGTCCGATGTGCCCGTCCTCCTCGGGGTCCCGGACCACGATGCTCGCGATCTCCGTCGTCATGATAAGGACGTCGGGCGCAGTGGCGAGCTGCATCGTCGCGCGCGAGAAGATCCCCTCCCATGGCTTCGAGGCGCGCAGCACGTACACGGGTTCCCCCGTTTGAGTGTCCTTCGCCGTGCAGATGTATGTCGCTATTTTGTTGATGCGGTCTCGCTCCGTGCGGATCCGGCACTGGAAGGTTCGTGGTCCTGGCATCGGCATCGTGTGCTCTTCGCTGCCTCCTCGCCCTCCGCGTGTTCATGGGGATCGCTGAATCAAGACACCGAGCTTTCTCACCTGCATGCGGAATCGGCATAGGCACTGACCACGATTGCGGGTGGCCTATGATGCTGAACAGCTGCGCCATGTGCGGGGTTTTGATCGGCGATAGGCCGGCGTGGACAGGGGGGGGAATTGGGCGCCGATATAAAGACGCGACCTCCCGCATTTGTCTCACTCTCTCTCTCGGACATCGCTTCGATAGACGCTACGGATGGCTCGACTCGAGAGAAAATCCAACAGTTCTATGCATTACGGTGACGATGATGCTATTTACTATGTTCGAATCTCACACGCGTAAATAAGCACGCAACCCAAAGCAACAAACCCAACGCAGCAAAAACCCCCCAAACCCCTTAGATCGGCTCGTCCCGCGGCTCAATCAGGATCTCGTTCATCGCGACATGTTCCGGCTGGCGCAGCGCGTAGACGATCGAGTTGGCCACGTCGTCCGGGTGCAGGATCTTCGCTCCCGACGGCTCTCCGTACTTCTTGATCGCCTCCGCGTCCGTTGACATTCCCAGGAGATCGGTCGCTGTGTTTCCCGGCTGCACCGCTGTCACGCGCAAGCCCTGTCCGGCCGTCTCCAAACGCAGCGACTGTAACGTGGCCTCCACGAAGAATTTGCTCGCGGAGTAGACTCCCAGACCAGGGAAGACTTTGCGACCGGCGTCAGACGAGATCGCCACGACGTGACCACTCCCGCGCGACAGCATCCCTGGTACCGTAGACGCCAGAGAGTTGAGAAGACCCTTGCAGTTGACGTCGACCGTACGCTCCCACTCATCCATCTTCACGTTGGCCATCATGGTGAAGTACATGACGCCTGCGCAGGCGACCAGGATATCTACCGGTCCGAGCTTATCGGTCGCTGTTTTCACGAGGCTCTCAACCTGCGCCTTATCCGTAACATCCGTCTTCTGTATAACGACCTTGTCCCCACAGCCAGAGAGCTTTGCTTGAAGAGCTTCCAGCGCCTCCAACCGGCGCGCACCGAGCGCGACATGGCAACCCTCTCTAGCCAAAGCGGTCGCAACAGCAGCGCCAATGCCTGAGGAGGCACCCGTGATGACCGCGACCTTTCCACTAAGAGGACCTCGGCGGATGGGGCTTTCAGGCCTTTGCCGAGTAGGTGGCTTCCTGAGCCACCCTCGAGCGAACCAGTGTCGCGTGTATGTCTCGAGCAGGAACCGGTCGACTCTCGGTCGCTCAACGTCCCGCCGGATAGGCCGAGTAATGGAGTTGTCTAGGACCACAATACCACGCAGGAACTCAATTGTCGGCATACCACTGCGTAGGATGTCGACCGTAAACGCTCCATCACCACCCTTCTTGTTGCCGCGTTTCTGCGTCCACAGCACCACCCACTCATCCCATGCAAGTGGCTCCGTGGGATACCCGAGAGTATTTAGGTCCCGGAACACTGAGCTGGTGTCGACGGGATGTGGATCTCCGAGATGGTAGACTGTTTGGTCAGCTTGCGTCTGGTTCGCAAGGTGGATGATAGCTTTGCTGACGAAGTCAACTGGCGTCATCTCAGCGCGCCAGCCATCCACGTCCGGGTATTTTCCCAGCTTCACGGACTCAACGATTAATGCGGAGAGCAAATCCCATGCATTGGCCGCGCCTGTCTGACTGTGGCCACTGATGGTGCCTGCACGGTGAATTTTCACAGGCAGACCGCGACGGCCGGCCTCCAAAACCAGCTGCTCGGCTACCCACTTCGTCTGTCCATATCCATCCAGCAGCTTTGTCGGCACGTCATCTACATCCAGCATCGTGTCTTCGGACCACCCTTTCTCTCCGGATGGCGGCAATACCCCATTCGTCGACACGTACTGCACCGTTGCGTTACCGAGGCACGCCAGGCGCAAGATTTCCCGGGTTCCGCCCACGTTTGGAGCCCGCAGAGTGGCATACGGATATACCAGGTTGACTGTGGCTGCAGCGTGGACAATGACATCGACCCGTGTGGCTAACTCCTGGAAAGCTTCAGGCGAAAGGCCGAACCGCGATCGAGACAAGTTTCCGGGGAGAATATGAACTCGCTCCATGATCGAGTCATCCCAGAGCCCGAGGTCAAGAAGGTTCCGGCGGATGCGTGCTACACCACCAGGCTGGTCATCGTCCTCGGGTTCGGTAAATCGCACCAAACAGATGATCTGCGCAGAGGTACTCTCAACCAAGTCTTTAAGGAGGAATGCACCCAAGAAGCCAGTCACACCTGTTAAAAGCACCGTCTCCGCGTCAGTGAGCGAGCATATCTTCGCGCCCGATGGCTTGATGTCCTCTTCCAACGTGGCATCGGCCCGGAGTACCGCCGGTAGATCGGCCTGTACAGCAGCTGCATGGCCGTCCCTGACCGCTCGAACAGTATCCAGATGCCCTGTCAGGGTTGAATTATCAGCCAGGCGTGCAATCGGTACACGGAATCCGAACTTCCTCGACAGCCTCGAAGAGAGGTCTGCAATGGACAGAGAATGACCACCCAAGTCAAAGAAGTTGTCTTCTGGCTTTAGAACGGATTTGGGAACCTTGAGCGCGGCGGCCCACATCGTTGCAATATCTTCAATGCCAATCGGATCTGCCTTTTGTACATGTCCGTTGGCTCCGTTACCGTTCACGATGTCTCCCGTAGGAGGCGCGGGGAGGGCCTTGAGGTCTATCTTTCCGGACACTTCATGGGTTGGCAATTCCTCTAACGATACCCAAAGGGCGGGGATCATGTAATGTGCGAGGAATTGTGCAAGTGCCCGCCTCGCGCCCGGGCTATGGCCGGACGCATTGATCTCCACCACCGGGCGTTCCGCAGAATGGTCTGTGTCAGGCACGATGTACGCCACCAACTGTCGTTCCAGACCCTCGCCATGTGCCACCACAGCACACTGTCGCACAGCCAGGTGGTTCACAATATCGTTCTCAACCTTTCCGGGGACAACTGAGTAACCACGCAGCTTGATCATAGCGCCCACGCGGCCGGTAATCTCCAGAAGACCCGAGGGGAGCATACGCGCCTGATCTCCCGTGCGGTACATGAGAGAACCCGGCGTCGGATTGAATTTATTGGGGACAAAAGCTTTCGCAGTCGTCTCGGGGCGGTTGATGTACCCCCTGGCTAACAGCGCACCGCCAACGCAGAGTTCTCCGCTAGTCCCCATCTCCACCGCTTCGCCCTGCTCATTGACGATGTACGCGTGCTTAGGGTCCAACGGGGGCCCAACAGGGCAGTACTGGGATTCGTCATCCAACATCTCTCGAATATCGCCGCAAGCAATCTCGTGCGTCTCGCAGGCGCTGTAACAGTTGAGTAAGCGGGTATTTGGAAGCGCTCTCATCGCACGGCGTGCCAAATCCGTCGTGACCACCTCACCGTTCAGCCACAATGTACGCAACTCTGGTAGACGCGCACCGATGTGGGGGTGGCGGGAGAGAATAGTCGCAAGGAGAGTGGGTGTCATGAGTGTTTCTGTGATGTGCTTCGAAGCAAGAAGGTCAACGAGAGCAGCAGGGTCATAACTAACATCATCGGGAACAGCCACCACAGCCGCTCCACGCAGTAGTGGACGCAGAATTTCCCAGATGAAAAACACATTGCAGGCGACTCTATCACCAGGGCGAAGATCTTGGACGCCGAAACGGAGGTTGTATGATAGGACCGGAGCGCGATGGGGGTTTGCAATGCCTTTCGGCTTACCAGTGGTGCCGGAAGAATATGACACAAAGGCCAGTCGGTCCAAGTCGTCTTCCGCCGGTAAGGGCGCTGGCTCGATGGTGTGGCCATTGGTCTCAGTGGCGTCTCTGTCGAGGGTGATCACGGGTACGCCGCACTTGATTTTGCCTGTCTCGGCTCGGTGTGTCACGACAACTGCTGGGGTGGCATCTTCAAGCACGTCGGCCAGCAAATCTGGCGGGTACGCCAGCTCCAGGACGAGAAAGGCACCCCCCGCACGCAGGGCAGCCAGACAGGCGATCACATAGTGAGCACTGCGCGGGAGCAACACACCGACCAAGCTATCTCGGCTCACGCCATAGCTACGCAGACGCTTTGATAACGTCTCAACTTCCTTGTCGAGCTCCGCATATGTGTATGTGGTCTTGTCGTCCTCCAAGGCAAGGGCATCGGGCGTGGTACGGACCTGTTGGGTAAAAAGAGCCGAGAGATCCTTCGTGATGTCAATGACAGCCATGTTCGAATATCAAGGTCGAAAGCGAAGCTGGAGTCGCTCGCGATTAACAGGGGAAGAAGCGGAGGTGCACGACAAACGGCGAGGAAGCTGGTTTTTATGGTCAACAAGGGAACGGCTGGGATGTGGGATGGAGGAGGTCATTGGCAGCCTCACAGTCAGTCAGTCAACAGGAAAAAAAGAAGCCGCTCGGAAGAAGCAACGAGGGACGAAGGTGGGTTTGAGAGGAGAGAGAAGCAAAAGCCGGCTGCATTCCAGAGGAGACCGCCGATAACACCTCCCTCGTTGTTATCACCAGTGGGGGTTCACATGTATTTTTTTTCTTTTCTTTCTTTTTCCATTCTCTCAGTATCTAACCGGTTCTTGACTAGCTCCAGGCCACGGCATTAGCGGCCTTAGGCTCTGGTGCTTCGATACCGAATCACAGCCTCCATCGACGCCATCTCCTCCAAAAGCGCTGTATCAACTTCTCGCGTCCTCGAAGGTGATCTCCAGTGATGAGATCATTGCTATAAATATTGTTGTCCTGAGTACCTAACATTGGTTGTTCCTATGGGACTGATGCTTTTTCGACCTTGGACCTGGTCCTCTCAAGTTGTGGTCCACCCCCACCAGTTACCTCAGCCAAGCCGCTTGCACCCAGCGACGAGAGACCTGGCCAAAGCTGTCAAAAAAGCGCAATATTTTTGCTTCTCCGGGATCCTCCTCTCGTTGAACTCATCTGACCTTTAAATCACGACAGCGCCCCAGGATATGGCGCCATCTGCAGCCCTGTAGCTCAACAAGAGCTCAATCGTCCATGGACAGGGCGATGCAAAGCGATGCAAAGCGATGCAAAGCGACGACGAGCGACGAAGAGCGACGAAGAGCAATGAAGAGAAGGGTATGGGTAATCCCCCCGCATCTCCCAATGGAACTCTCTCCGTCTCTGATCTTATCAACGCCCAGGGCAGTCCCTGTCATTCTAGAACCACGCCGAAGGAGGCAAAACCAGCTGGATCCAATGGCCCCAAAGGCGGCAACAATGTCCCGAGATTGGCGCCCAACAACGTTGTACTTGGCCTAGCGCAGGCGAACCCTGGACGATTTCCTGGTTCTGGGCGATTCTGGTGGATCTTAGCGCAGTCACATGACTCCCATCTCTCCTTCAACCACTGCCCTGGTATGGAGTGTTACCCGTTTGGTCCTGTGCGAATAGCTTCACTTTGACCCATTTAATCCCTGTCGCCACATTTCGTATCCACGTAAGCGAGTGGGATGAGATCCTCAATCCAGTGTCTGTGATGATCAAGGCAACCAACCATGAAAGCCCCGCCGTGCCACCCAGCTCAGGCCCCGCGAGTTAAAAAAACCGCATCAGGTGCCGGACACGGCTGAGTCTCTGTGCAGCACATCCATTTAGAGAAGTCGTGCCAGAGAAAGAATTTTCACTCTCCCTGCTGGGGGAATTCCTCACGGGCATCGCGGTAGTCGCGGGAATCGAGTGCGGAGCACCGAATACATATCCCGTGAGAGTTTGGGAGGATGTCCCAAAAGGGCTTACAGACGGTACTTTTGGATATTGATAACCTAACAGGAGACTCCTTATTGTTCAAATTCCCAACTACCAAAGGCTAACATTGTGTTACTTGATAGGCTTGTTGCGGCAAAGAACGGCGTCACAACACAGCGTAGCCATCCAAACTCATTGCACCTCAAATTCCGTTCTTGCCCAGAAAGTCCAAAATCAGCAGGCCAATCTCCTCAGTCTCAGACTCAACCGCAAAATGGCCCGCATCCAGGAGATGAACCTCCGCGTTGGGTGAATCGCGCTTGAAAGCCTCTGCGCCCGGGGCGATGAAGATCTGATCATTCTTGCCCCAAACCGCAAGCACCGGCACCTGGGACTTCCTAAAGTATTCCTGGAACTTGGGATACAGCAGAAGATTGGTCTGGTAATCCCAGAACAGGTCAATCTGGATATCCGCATTCCCCGGTCGCTGAAGAAGTGCATAGTCAAGGGTGTATGACTCGGGCGCTATAACGCGGGAACTCTGCGTTCCTTCTTCATACTGCCATTTCGTCGCTTCGAGGCTGAGGAGGCCCTTCGTTAGCTTGGAGCGCACGTTGCTGTCGTTGTTACTGTTCCAGAGCTCGCGGACCTGGTCCCAGAACTCGCCAAGCCCCTCCTCATATGCATTGCCATTCTGAGTGATGATGGCCTGCACGGCGTCGGGTCGCTGGAGAGCCAATCGGAGACCGGTCGGTGCTCCATAGTCGAAGATGTAGACGGAGAATCTCGTGACGGATAGAGTTTCGAGAAAGTCGAAGACAACGGTCGCGAGGTTGTCGAATGTATACTGGAATCCGGCGGGGACTTCGGTGAACCCAAAGCCGGGAAGGTCTGGCGCGAGGACGCGGTACTTGGTCGCAAGGATTGGGATGAGATTGCGATACTGATGCGACGACGATGGGAAGCCGTGGAGGAGGAGGATCACCGGTGCAGTCTTGGGGCCAGCTTCTCGATAGAAGACTTTCGCCTTGGTGGTTGGTAAGTCCAGATTTCGCAATTGAACACGCGACATGGTGATGCTTGATTGATTCTGTGTGATCTAAGTAGGTCGATGAATGGGTAGATTGATGGACTGGCCATCGACAGTGGGACGAGGCAGGTTATATGCTGTCCTCTCTGGCAACTGAATATTCGCGACGCAAGATTTGTCACATCTTTGAGATCAGTTTGCACCTGGTTTTGATGCCGTTTGCAAACAAGCTTGGTGTTGTTGATGTCTTCGACGCCTGTGGCGCGCCATCCGTCCAATCAGTCACTCGCTGTACTGTGTGATGAGTGGTGATGCGTCATCGCCAGACTGGGAAGTCAGATGCTTAGCAATCGAAGAGCAGCATGAGTTAACCTCAGATTCAAGCAAACTGATTCGACAAACACTCCGTATAAAATTTAGAGTGCTGAGAAATTGGATAGCTATTTGGAATATCATGTTTGATCTGTCTGCAGAGTGGACAAACTCAGCGCCACCAAGTACGATCTCCCATCCCGGAATTTTCTCCAGCTGGATTCTCCCGAGAGGCTCCAAAAGTCGCCGAGCGGAGATCCGCTTATCAACCATCGCACCAAGCATAAATACGCAGTCTGTCAATACTCCGGTGTATACATTCAGTCCTATATTCAGCCCTACATCCAGGATCAACATGACAACTAGAAACATCCTTGTCCTCGGCGCTGGAGAACTAGGCACACAAGTCCTTGTCTCCCTCGCCCAACATCCAAACAGGAACATCACAACTTCAACCTTAATCTCCGCCCTCCTCCGCCCAACAACACTCACCTCCACGAATCCCCAGAAAACGAAAGAACTCGATCTCCTCCGCGAGCACGGCATCACTCTAATACCGGGGGACATTACAAACGACCCCATCCCGACCCTCGTCTCCATATTCTCAAACTACGACACAATAATAAGCTGCACCGGCTTCACCGCCGGACCAGGAACACAGCTGAAAGTCGCCCAGGCCGTCCTCGCCGCAAAGGTCCAGAGGTACATCCCTTGGCAATTCGGCGTCGACTACGACGTCATCGGCCGAGGGTCCGGACAGGATCTCTTCGATGAGCAGCTTGATGTGCGCGACCTCCTCCGGTCCCAGGAAACGACGAAATGGGTGATTATTTCGACGGGGATGTTTACGAGTTTTCTATTTGAGGAGTCGTTTGGGGTTGTGGATTTCGCTAACGGGGTTGTCACGGCGCTGGGGTCCTGGGGGAATCGGGTTACTGTGACGAGTCCGGAGGATATTGGGCGGGTTACGGCGGAGGTTGTGCTTGGTTCTCATTCTCATTCTGAGGATGAGGAGGAGCAGGACGCCTTTGGCGATAAACCCATCTTTATCGCTGGGGATACGTTGTCGTATGCGCAGCTGGCGGAGTTGGTGGAGCGGGTTACTGGGAGGCAGTTTGAGAGGAGGCTTAGGACTGTGCAGGCTGCGCGGGAGGATCTGGCAAAGGACCCCGGGAATGCACTGTTCAAGTATGAGATTGTCTTTGGGGAGGGACGGGGGGTTGCGTGGGATGTGAATGAGACATGGAATTATCAACAGGGGATGAAGGCGCAGACGGCGGAGGAGTGGGCGAGGGAGCATCTGGATATACGTGCAAAGTAGATTACTATACTCTAAGTGCTCAGCGTGTGATGATATCTGCTGCTCTCTCAGCCACCAGGAGACTATGGGATGTGAAAAAGAGCTCCAGCCTTGGGGCTCGTACAAAGGCAGGGGTTCCATTACGATAGCGGATCTGGGCTTGAGGGACCGATGTTTGCATGGAAGGGTTCCTCGTGTGAAGGGAGAGATTGATGGCGGTTCCTGGATTTCCCCGCATCGGCTGGAGAAAAAAGTTGAAGATTCACATGTCATGAATCGAATTTCTGACTCGCTCTCGCCCCTCCACGATCTCCAATTTCCATCCACGCCAATAACATTCATAACTTCAGGTCAGCAGATCGTAATGGCGGCCTCGGTCCGTCGATGCCGTTCTCTTCAAATTAAAGGGATCATAAAAGACATTACGCGCCTTCTTTGATGAGATGTCCACCGTACAACCAAGATGACCGAAAAAGAATCTCTCAAGGCGAAGGACATCAGCATCTACCCCACCATCGCTGAACCCAAAGCCCTCCGCGACGTCGTCGAAAACGACATCTACCTGCTCGGCGGCCAAGTCGCCATCCTCTGCCAGTTCGCACACCCAGCGCTCGCAAAGGGAAGCTACAAGCATTCTTCCTTCGCCGAGCGAATCCCGCAGCGCCTGCGGAATACCGCGCGGTTCCTGAACGTCGCGGTGTGTGGGACGGAAGAGGAAAAGAAGGCGATTTTCAGTGTTATCCATCGATACCACTCCCGCGTAAAGGGGGACGATTATACAGCCGACGACCCGGAACTGCATAAATGGACGGCCGCGACGCTCTTTGTCTCTATTATCTTTGTGCGCGAGACATTCTTTGGGCGGATGGACCGGGCCGAGATGGAGAATTTACTGCGCGAGAGTGCCGTCTTTGGGACCTCGCTGCGCATGCCGCCGGAGATGTGGCCGAAGACTCTGGAGGAATTCTGGGAGTACTGGGATTATAATATCGCCACGCTGGAGGTGACGGATATGGCAAGGAGCCTGGCGAAGGATTTGCTATACCCACGGAATTTGCCGATGGGTATGGCGTGGACGCTCCCGCTGGCACGAATCCTGACGGTGAACTGGCTACCGGAGAGGTTGAGGAGGGAGTATAATCTCTACCCTACGCTGGCGAGTCAAGCGGCGTACTTGGCTATTGTGGCGTGGACGAGGACGGTGTATCCTGTTCTTCCGGTGGCGCTGAGAGGGAGACGCCATCAGATCTATATGGAGGATTTGAAGAAGGCTGTCGAGAGGATTAATCAGACCGGCCATTGGGGTGGCGTTTGATCATCTTTTCTAATAACTGGGCTTTATCTTACGACTACCTATTATGATTGCGCTATAGAATTCACATCTATATCAGGCTTCTCCTTCTCAGAGCCTCCACCGCTCGAGGATTTCCGAGGCCGGCGGAAGGGCAGATGAACGGGGAGAGAACACATCCAACAGACATAAGCTCTGCAAGATTCGCAACATGCAGGAGAACGGGGAGACTAAGAAGCATCAGGGTAATGCCGGTTTGACGAAGGCAGTAACAGTCAATGGTATGCGATAATGGCCGCCTGTCCATGGGAGAAGATACAGTCCATGTGATGAAGGAATTCTCCTGCAACACAAGTCTATCAGGACAAGCAAAAGCAGTAGTTGGAGTGCAAAGTCTCAGACAAGACCACCCCCATTGCAAAACACAGGCGGTTCAGAGACGGCTCTCGCTTTCTTGAATTCACAGCATTCGGCCGGGACGTTTGTTGAGCTGAAGCTGAACTTGAAGAGCGAGCCTGTTTGACGGTGGACAGAAGAATATTCCGAGGACCTCGGGACCTCACCCGTGGACACCACCGCGCCTTCCCAAAGTAGGTACAAGTGATGCTTGCAGGCGAGAGGTCACTCCTTCCTCACAAGCCTCGCTTTTGGATTACTAAGCTGTGTAGCTACCTTATCGTGGTCATGTGACCCAGGGCAGACAACACGGACGGCCTTCCCCAGACTGCCATCCTCCCACCATGCCAGTTGCAAATTCTGTGCTTTCATTCTACGTCTTTCTTGCTGATACTGCTCAGTATAGCGTCATGCAGAGGAAGAGTCCCGGTCACTAAATCTGTCTTTGAACTCCGCCTGCGATGCTGGGCTCTCTCCCTGTATTCGACGCGAAGCCAGGCACTTCTCGTGTCTGGAAACTTCGTCCCCAGCTTGGAATCCCTGAAATCCAAGTTTGGAACGACTTGTGCGGTGCACGGACATCATGTGAGGCTGCTGCCCTTGCAACGGTTCGGTTGATCATGTCTGTCTCGTATCAGTGACCGAGACGCCAACGCACCCGAGTCAACGTCTCTCGGCAAACTCTAAAATATTCACTTTGAGAGCAAGATCACGACATTGTTGCAGAGATTACGCCATGACTGAGTTGTCAGGCAAGAACTGGCGCAGTGGATGGAGGATTGTTGTTGAGGGATACATAATTAAGGTCTGCACCGTTCCCTGTTACATTTCCTATATCTGATTATTACCACTGACCAGGTAGCTACCTCGCACTCAACACAAAATCCGCCGCATTCGGCTAAAAAATCCCTTCACCATGCTTCCCAAGGATGGGCCCGGCCTACTTCTTCCCGCATTTGTCATCTCTATAGAACATTCAGACTCGCGAGGTTTCTCCGAACATGACGCACTGATGTCCCAATCGATGTACCTTCGGCTCAACCACTCGACAAACCCATCGATATCCGCCTTGGTGCTCATCGCCCCTAAACTGACCCGCACGATCCCAGTAGTTTGCCCATACACCTCTTGTATTGGGTTTGAGCATCGATGTCCGGCCTTCCAGGCCGCTTTCATATCTTCCATCTGTACCCAGCCTAGGTACGCCATGCCTCCGGGGTTGCAGACGCTTCCGCTGCGGAGATATATCCTCTCGTTGTCCGCTTCACGCTCGACGTCTGCGTATCCATGGATGTTTCCCGATGGGTCAAGGACGGACAGAGCGATGATCGGCCCTTGAAGAGACGGATTCCCAAATCCATGTTGCTCCGAGCCGGTGTAGATCCGGCAGAGGGGATTTTTGTTGGAGTGGCGAAGGGAAGCTAATTGTCTATATAATTGCGCACTCAAGAATGCGCAGTGAGAAGAAATGTCGCTCATGCTCCGGAATAGGCGGCGATGAGTTGAGATGGCGTGCGATATTGCCGCGATTGAGTGGAAGTTCAGTGTCCCATCTTCCAGCGCGTCATGTAAGGAATCCGTTTTGAGGGCATGCCAGGCATTCCGGTTGAGTGAAGGAGAGTTAATGACCATGTCGACAGTTCCTCCACCAAAATACCGTCGTTGCTGAAGAGCGCCAGCTGCAGCCTTGCGTACGATCAAACAACCGACATCAGGAAATCCGAATATCTTGTACAGCGAGACGGCAGTGAAGTCAGGAGCGGATTCGGCATCCGAGAGATCCAAGGGGGAGGTAGAGGCAAGAGCAGCGGCATCCCATAGGGTATACGTATCTCTGTGGTTTCTACGGATTCTTCCCGCCCTACACAAGTCAGTAAATGCAGTAGGGCCTGAGAGGCCTAAGTGCTCACCATGTTCGAGGGGTACGCCGACCGGTCATATTACTCTGGCCAGGATAAGCGAAGAGGGTAGCAGCCTTTGGGTTGTAACTTCTTTGTTCAATCCAGCTTTCTACAGCAGAGTCACCCAGCAAACAGAGGCTTCCCCTGCTAGCTATCTCCCGCAGCCCAACTAGGCTTGTGTGTGAGTCCTGGTGGTAGACGTAATGAAAGCCGCGCCTGAGGAGGAGAGACGCCTGGCGTGACGGTGTAGAGTGCGACATGCACTCGCCCACGAGCTTGATGGAAGCTGTGGCGTTTGCTGTGAAAATAATGTCGAAACCGCTAGGATCCGCTCCGAAGAACCGGAGAAGCTGTACCCGAATCTCGTCTACACGAGCACCAGATATCCGAGACGGTGTGTTGTCGGAATGAGGATTGCCATACAGGTTGGCTTGCAGATCACTGGCATATGACTGAATCATGGACCGAGCATATACCGTTGATCCAGCATGGTCGAGGTAAATCACGTCCTCGAGGCTGGGATATTCTTCATGTCGGAGTTGTTCAACGCTTCCGTTGTATCGGGGGGTTGCGTTGTGCCTGTCACCCGGCAATCCTTTCGTGACTGGCATATCAATGTTTGAGTTGCTCGACATTTTCAAAGGTAGGAAAATCGTTCGACGATTGGGCTTTGTGACAAAGGCTACTCATCACGGTCGTGGAACCCCGGACGGTCCTGGTATTTAATCCGGCCCCCCCCCCCCCTGCGCCGCACCTGCGTCCACGCCAATGTCATGTTGGCTGATTCTGCGTTCTCCAAAAGAGCACCATCTTGCAGCCCAGTCAGACGTCATCTTCGGTCTATGAGGATTCGTATTGGCTTCATGCATGATAGTGCGCTGTGCCGAGAGAGTTTCTCAGCAG
This sequence comes from Aspergillus lucknowensis, assembly GCF_044049455.1. Classification (NCBI taxonomy): domain Eukaryota; kingdom Fungi; phylum Ascomycota; class Eurotiomycetes; order Eurotiales; family Aspergillaceae; genus Aspergillus; species Aspergillus lucknowensis. Next base: position 129,447 of record NW_027263605.1, on the reverse strand, counting down.
CTGAAGCCGTCCCAAGAACCGCTTTTTCACGAGAACATCCTGGTTCATATGCTGGTTCCACATCTGGCCGGGCCACATTCAAATCCAGTGGAGCGGGTTGCATGGATGCCCTCCAGATCGACCAGGCAATTCACCAACTGTTGCACCCAGGCTCCAACCGGCCGGATAGAGGGCCCATTTCTTGGACACCACTGGGAGAACCAAGTGTGCACTACTTGGCAAGGACACCCTACTCTGTCAAAAGGCCAGGGACTCTTACCCCTCGCATGTTCTCCCGAGTTGAGCAAGGGGCAGAGTGATTCTACCTTCCTCAGTTTGTCAACATGTGCGAAGCGTTCGTTCGCCGCCTGGTTACTTTACAGCCAGCCTTGATTGAACTGGGGTTCCCCAAAAAAACGGGATCAGTATTCCTTGGTGGCACTCTGACGTGGCTAGGTCCGGACTAACGCCAACGTTTGGTAGCCCGTGGAGGCGAAACAGGCGAGCATGTCAGGTTGATGCGTTAGTGGAGTGGGCCAAAATGTAGCCCTTTCTCACTGAGCAGGCTACTGGGGCCGCCGGCAAGCAATGATAGAGCGCTGCCATCCTCTCTGCCGGATGCACCGGCAGCTAGATAGCAAGAAAGAAGAGCCGAATGTCATCCACACAGAGCCAAGTCGGGACGATGGAATGGTTCGCATGCAAAAATTACACTTAGACGCATTCTTGGGTGCTTGACAGCGGCGAATTTCCGTTTCCTTGTCGTGTGTGCAGCTGGCTGCATAAGCAGCCAGCCAGGTCCCCACGTCAAAGCCGTTGTTGGCGCTGCGCAGTAGGCGACTGGACATCAGACATGGAACCAGGGAATGGCATCACCAATATCTGAATATACTCCGACTCCGGTAAGCTGGGTCATCTTCGTCTATCAGCTCCAAGTGTGTCGCACAAGATCGTCGAGGATTGCGACTGGAGCAGAAGATAAAAGAACCATCCCCTCTGTGCGGGGCTGCGACTCTCGACCCGAAGCCATGCTTTCGGCCATGCATGGATCGTAACATTGAGAGCGAATGATCTGCGTCCATTGTATCTATTGTACTGGCCTGGCCAGGTCTTCTTCCTTCGGCCGCACAATCGAAGGATTCAGCGGATGACTGGAGATGAGGCTGTTGTGCCGCAGACCTCGATCCTCGACTCGAGTCAGCTTACGGATGTTGGAACAGACTTATCAGCTGATTGGAACCTGGGGTGCAGAACAATGTGTATCACCACTGGCGTCTGACTTCTGATTTGAATTATTTCAGGAGTCTTCTTTGAAGCATTCTTCGCAACCGGATGGAAAGGACGTGCGGGGCAAACAGACCTCCACGGATGGTTCGTGTCGCTGGGCGATCTGGCAGGCGATCCGTTCCGGTGGAGCGAAGGAGCGCAGGAGCCAGCTGAACAACTCGTCAAGAGATAGGAAATAATCTTGGAACCCGACCTCGGGAATACCTCTGCGCTCCCCATCGAAAAAAGGAAGACACTGGAAATCTTGTGGCAGGATGTCGAAGGGTGCCGAGGACGTCACCAGTTAACGCTCCATGACGGGACGGGCTGATGAACAATGAAGACTCAGCCCTGGAGACCAACACTTCCCCAACAGCCACTTTCCCGAGCTATCAGCGAGCGCGCACAGCCTTCTTCCCGCTCTCGCTCCAGTTCCTCAGCGTTGGAAGCCCATATCCCCCTGCGCGTTGTCCTCCCTGGCACGGCGAGCTGCAAAATCTTGTCTATGGAGAAATTTCCACCGCATGGTGTGGACGCCATTGAGCGGGTCGCACCGGTCATTCCGAAATGAGGTTATTTGGGGGTAAAGTCAGCGCATGAATCCCTTTTCCTCCAACTTTGGCAGGGAGATGTGCTCGTTGATCCGGACCTTTCAACACGAGCCGCATGTCCAGACAGTTGGCGCGGCCAGGCCGAAGATGGCGTGCGTGTGCTTCGAGACTCCGCAAATCCGAGGCCATCATTAATTCCAACCCTCCATTTTGGCGTTTCATCCCTTAGGCCTTGGTCGAAAGAAGATTAGCGGTGCTTGGAGAGATTTGAAGAGACCAATTCTGTGAGAGCCCTGAAGGCGGCTAAACTCTGGATTCTCGGGCATCAATTCATTTCAAGGAGAGATCCTTCACTAAATATGGCACAGGGGCCAGAAATGGGGGCCAGCGCGCCCCTGAGTGTCGGGGCTGAGAGCACCCTGGGCACGATTCCTGCTCAGGCCCATCACTCCACACGGCAGGCAAACAGACTCGCCAGAATCGACGATTGAGTGACCTCAGCTACCCGGGCGTTTGCAAATCATGCGGGATCATCGATGGGTTCAAGTCGATCGAGCCGAAGATGCCGCCGCATTGGACAACCTCCCCAATGTCTTGGTGAAAGTAATATGTGAGTGTGACGCCGTTGCCTGTCTGCTGGCGAGGGTGCTCCCAGTCTGGAAACATCATCGGTCTGAAGGCAGGGGAGTGTTACACAGAGAGATCGAGTTGGCATTCGACAATTGCAAAGTCGTCGCTGCTGACCTGTCAGCGCATGCTGATATATATCTGGCCCCCGTCAGGTGTCCAGACCCCCAGTCTGTTTCGCAATAATGTCTTCCCTCGGCGTGGTGTCCGCTACGCGACACGGAGAGTCAGCAGAGCAGCGGTACGTAAACAGAGCACCGTTCGCATCATTACTCATTACATATACAGTTCTATAGCAGCGTAGATCTAAGTACAGTCCCTCCTGTCTCCGGGTATAGTCATCAAATGAATAGAAATTACAGACACAGCCAGACCGTCATATCCGGTCTTCCACCATCCGCCGCGGCCCAATCCCCGACGGCCCCATCTCACTGCTCTCCTCAGAATGCACAATCACCTCTGTAGTCTGCACAATCCGCGCATTTATAGGGCTTGCTCGTCGGTGCGCGGCGAGGTTCTCTTCGCTGCCGCCGTCGGAGCCAGAGAGCGATGGGTGGTTCGCGTGGATCTGGACGTGGTATTTCTGGTCCTCGGGGTCCTGCCTGCTGCGATGAATCGTGTTCAGGACGTGACTCGAAGGGCCGTAGTAGGCGTCGCCGGTGCGTTTGCGACTGCGGGAGCCGTAGCCTGTTAGGGCGCGGGTGCTGCCGATTACGCTCTTGACGAGGGGTTTGATGGTTGGGAAGCAGGCTGCGATGATTCCAACGTTGAGTTCGACGCTAAAGGGACCACGTATTAGCCTTGGGACAGGATGGGAAGGCGAAAAAAAGAGGGGCCTCACTCATTCCAAATGTGATAATCCGCATTACTGGAGTGGTTAGTCGCTTGCTTTGCTAGAGGAACAAGGGCAAGGCATACCGGTTCACCTCTGGCTGCTTGAAAACCTGGCCCTGGTAAACGGCCTTGACGATTGCGGCTGCACAGGCACTGTCATCTCTTAGCCGGGTAATACGAGTAAGGCCTCTTCACTACTTACAAGTATCCCAGACTTAAGATGCACATAAGAGAGGCCTTGGTCCGACGGTTGACCTGGATGTTGTAGAACATGAACACGGGCAGCGTGGCGTAGAGAAAGTCCGTGATGATGTTGATGGCTGGCTGTGTCAGTGGGAAGTTTTCTGGTGAAGAGAATGGACGTCCATACCACTGTTGAATCGCCCAATCTTCAGGTATGTCCCCGTTCCATAGCACTTTGTCCCCTCCTTCCCTTGAAGCGAGAAGTCCCATGCAGCCTGAACAGGGAGACACTGGAAGATCAGCGTACCCAGGGAGGCAAGGGTGAACAGAACAAGGAATACTGCGGACGTCAGCCCGCGGCCGTGCTCCAGAGGGAAAGTGGCAAGCATACCAATTGACCCGATGATGAAGATCTTTAGCCACTTCTTCTGCGCGGTGAAACGGAGGAGGAAAAAGCCGATGGAGATCTTGACGAGACTGATGCCAGCCACGATGACGATGGCATGCCACCAGAACCACCGCGCAAGTTCCCCGTTGTCGTTGTTGTAGGAGATTGCGGCGCTGTACTGGCCCAACCCATGCTTGGTTTCGCGGACGAAGAAGCCCAGGACAGTCGCTGCGCAGGCCTAATGGAGCGGGATATCAGCAGGCAGAACGACGGGAGTGAATGACAGGCCTCCCCTGCCAGGGAGACGGGGGTTGCGAATCCACCTACGAGGCAAACGACCATGATGGCGTCTTCGGTGTAGAAGCGCCGCAAGACGAAGATCCGCACATAACACCTCAAGAGCACCATGAGACCCGAAATCCCCGTTAATGCGCCCACTATGGCGAGAATTCGAGGGGCATTGGTTGAGAAGTCGATCTCCTCTGGGTCGAGAGGAGGCATGGATTGTCGGGTTACCAACACTGCCATTGTCGCCGCATGGGTTGGGTTGTGAGGATGGACGACCAGCAGAGAGTGAAACAGAAGCCAAGGGTTCCAAAAGGAGGGGTATATCAAGACGCCGCGACAGATCCTTCTTTATACGGGCCCAGGGTTCATGTCTGGTGGCCACAAAAGACCGCAGGACAAGACACTCCGCGCAGATCGTGCAGGAAACGGCGTTAGGGTTCACTGGAGTTAAGTTTTTTCTGGAAATTCTCGAGGCCGGTCCTCGCGACTATGCCTGAAGAGAGGAAAGGTCAGGGTGCAGCATGCAGGGAGTCCTGGACGCTTCGAGAATGGAGATCGTCTGGATTTGAGTTTGTGACGAGACTCGCAGCGTGAGAAACACGCACCGCCGACCTGGTTAGGAATCACTTTAGAGAGACCACGACAAACCCGGGTCAACATCGCATGGTGGCTCTTCTTCCGGAATCCCTGTCCAGGTGAAACATGCACAGACAGCGAGGAATGGGCCTTCGTCCGTTCACCCGTCCCACGGCAATATAATTTTCCTCCCGTCACAGAAAGCCACGGTGGATGAAGAGGATGCTGGAGCGCAAGCAGAAAGAGCCAGATCGATGAAACCAAGGTGGTAAATTGTCATTATGTTTGTTGTGGCTTTGCACAGCGTTGAACGAAGGAAGAGCTGCCAAGCAGTCCGAATGCGAACAATGCAACTGGGAAGCCCGCCAGCACACTCACGATGTGCGGAGTCTCGGATCTGAGGCCAGAGCGACTTGGAAGGCAATGGACTGTGCTGATCCGGGTATTCTCCACAGGCCTTGTCAAGCTTCGGAAAAGTACCTCAAACGGAAGAATGCTTGATGGCCCTCTCACCGGCGGATCGCTTCAATTTCCGCTGCAGCAGCCTTTTCGGGTCTCTTTCCGTCCCAGGCCAAGGGTTCACTGGCCGCGCAAGAAGATTTCAGCGTGAAACAGTCACGGCGGCCAAGAACAGCTGGCCAAACCTTCTTTCGCGCTACTCCGCAAGGCGCACGAAGGGTTTCCTTTTCTTCCCCTCCAGATTTTGGGCGAGGCGGCGGAGTGCCTGATTTGCGTGGGAGATGTGCATGCCCTAACCGTGAGGGGCTTGGGATTGCCTCTCACTGCTGATCGCTGCATGTTCGCCTGGAGAATGGCGAGGACAAGTTTCACCCCGGCAGAGATCAGGCCGATTCGAGAAATTTGGGAGACTGGAGAATCTGGAGACTCACCAGTGAATGCCTCAATCAAAGCTCATCTCGCCTCACCGTCCGTTCGATGAAGAGTGAAAACTCAGCAAGGCCGGCTAAATCGGGCTGAGCAGCGAAGGACGCCAAGATTCAAGTCCCTGCTGGATAATAAGATCGAGATGAGCTCAATCTCGAACCCTGTCAATCGCCCGGCCGAGTCTCAACACGAGACGGAGCACCGTCCACTGCCGGAAAAAAAAAAGAGAAATTCATCCCCATTCCTTGTCCACGCGAATGGCTTGGAGGCGACGGCCCTTCCCCAACCTTCCGGGCAGCCTCCGTCTCCCCGCCTTGCTCCCTTCCCGACATTTAGGGTTGATATGAGTTCGAGCCGACTGGGAGATTGTGGCGACCAAGGTCCATCCAAATGAGCAATGCACATTGACGGTGGCTCTTACGAGTCAAGTCACATCGCCGTGCCTGGCGCCACTGTCGTCTCCCCACCCAGGATGCACCAAAGGTCCGAAGCCCTCGAAGTCTGGACGAGGCTGCCCCCATTCGCTGTGTCTTGATTGCCCACGCGATGGCAGCTCACGGCAAAGCCTGAAATGAAATCAACCGAGATCCCAACGGTCCTCGTGGCTCGGAGAGAATCAGAAGAGGTAAAAGCTCGGCCGTTTAAAACATCCCTGCCTTTTGCGACGATCCTTCCTGTCTTTCTCTTGATGTCCTCGACAGCTTTAACCCTCCTCCTCCCTTCCCTTCTCTTCTTCTTCCGCGTTCCCTCCCAGAGGCGAGTCCACATGCGTTTCTCACTCACTGCCGTCGTGGCAGCTCTGGCTGCCATCCCTCAAGCGACAGCGACCACCGACATCGATGACTGGGACGTCCTCGCGGGCAAGGCCCTGGCAAACCAGGTGCAGTATCAATACACAAAGCCCCAAAACTCCGAGAGCAATTGTACCCCTCTCAATGCTGCGATCCGTCGCGAATGGTAGGACCAGAGGTGCCAACTTCTCCAGAGTATCGCTAATCGTCGCATGCAGGGGAGCACTCTCCAAACGGGAACGCAAGGAGTACATCGATGCGGTGCAATGCTTGATCGACAAGCCATCACAAATCGATCCCTCCTTCGCTCCTGGTGCGCGTTCTCGCTTCGACGACTTCGTTGCCGTCCACATCAACCAGACCATGTTCATCCATGGAACGGTCAGCCCCCCAGCGTTGGCAACACAGGTTATATGAAGCTGATAGCCTTAGGGTAACTTTCTGACATGGCATCGTTACTACACCTGGGCCTACGAGCAAGCCCTTCGCAGTGAGTGCGGATACAAGGGGTACCAGCCGTACTGGTCCTGGGGGAAATACGCAGACGACCCCCTCAACTCTCCGATCTTCGATGGCTCCGAGTACAGCATGTCTGGGGATGGCTCTTATATCCCCCACGAGGGGCCCGAAGCCGGAACTGGTATCATCCTCAAGCCAGGTCATGGTGGCGGCTGTGTGACCTCCGGTCCCTTCAAGGAGTGCGTTTTACAGCTTCCTGCAACGTCATGACTCTCACTGACGCATCTGACAGCTTCACTGTGAACCTCGGCCCCCTGGCAGTCACCCTCCACATCCCCGGCCTGAAACCCCAAAACGGGACTGGCTTGGAATACAACCCTCGCTGCTTGCGTCGCGATATCAACGTAGACTCTGCCTCCTGGACGACCGTTGACCACGTCGTCGACTTGATCGAGAACTACACGGACATCGTGGCCTTCCAGAACCGCATGCAGGGAGACTTCGCAACCGGGTACCTGGGCATCCATGGCGGCGGCCACTACACCATTAGCGGTGATCCTGCTGGTGTAAGTTTTTGTTTGTATTCAAGGTTCTCTGATACTGACATTGCTTAGGACTTCTTCGCTTCCCCCGGCGACCCGGCCTTCTACCTCCACCACGCCGCCATCGACCGCGTTTTCTGGACCTGGCAAAATCTCGACCCTGATGACCGCACTTTGGTTGTTGGAGGCTCGACTGTGCTCTCTGGGGACGCCGACGCTCCCGATGCGACTCTGGACGACATGCAGTATTTCAACGTGTTGGCGCCAGACAGGACGATTCGGGAGCTCCTTGATACCACCGGCGGACCCTTCTGCTATGTATACCTGTAATAATGCAGCCTCGGGCATCACTCGGGCGCCTCTGATTTTACATATTTACTCGATATGACAGGCAACGTCTTCCAGAGCTAGTTTCCTTTCTCAATTCGTTCTCTGGTATGCGACTGGTTTGACTGAACGCGGCATAGACGTCAACATAGCCTTTAGCTGCGGGTGGGCCTTCGGGCATGCGATCTGGTGCTAGGAAGACGATGTTTAGGTGTGGTGCATCGCGTGTGGGGATACGTTACTGGCAAGTTCACTGGCGAGCATCCTGTCGACCAAGCTTGGGGGAAAAGGGGTGACCAACCGTGATGAGGGTTTGAGAGTTCAGCATCCATATCCGATTAGATGGCATATCTAATGTACATGGTTTCCCACGACTGGCTCATGAGAAGCTCCTCGTTTTCATCTTGCCATGTCCAAGGTGGCGGACCAACAGTGGGATCTCAACTCAAACAGAAAGGGAGACCTTGTGAATGTGCCGCTTTCTTATGCTCGGATGCGATGATTGATCATCCGTTGATAGAGTGTTCTATAGTCTCTTGCAATGCCGACGCCTGCACCGACCGTCTTGTTAGCTCCGAAGTAATCACCCTGCGCAAGGATTGTCGACACTCCAAACACCCTAGGCGATAGATATACTCTGGCCTGTGCGAATAGCTTCTGGTCTGAGGTCGGTGGACGGAGATCCACAGAAGATCATGAGCTTAAAAGGCATAAGATTAGGGATGAGATTGGCATCTCATGTTCAGAATCGACCTCCCACTGCCGGGGCCTGAAATTCCGCAGCTGCCGCGACCCAAGCACGGTAGTTTGAAACGCGGGGCCCCGACCTCGTCCTCCTCCACGATTCAAATCGAACCTGCCAACACGGCACTTACGCTTATCCCTCGGTTCACGCATTCGAATCCGTCGAGATAAATGCCCAGCAAATGAAGAGGCCCTCGCCAAGCTGCAGCACAAATTGAGTGAAACTCTCCCACCCCGTTACAAGTGGAGCAGAAATTGGGCTTTTCTGCAGATCAGGGTTTCGAATGGCGAATTGGCGAAACGGCAAAGGGCACTGGCTCCGATTTCTGGCGCTTTGCTCGTCACGAGGATTTCCTGGAACAGGTCCCAGTTTGAGACTATGCAGGGCAGAGCCTCCGAATACCGAGGGATCCTCCCCTAGTGCAGAGATCTGGAGAAGAAACATGGAGAAAGTCGGGGACCAAGTACCGGCTTCATTAAACTCCTTTCACTGCCGAGGGCTTGGGCCGGGAGTATAAAGAGAGGGCGCAGAATCCTGATTTCCAATTCTCACCGCAGCGAGACCGCAGACCAGAACAGTCTCAGCATACCAAGTGACTTCGAATACCTTTATTTGCGGCGGACAAGATGAAGCTCCAGCTTGCAGTCTCCTTACTTGCTGCACTGGCCGCGGCCAGTCCAGTCACCCTGGACGAACGCCAGCGTAGGTCAAACGCTCTATTCCAGAGCATCAGCTAACCCTAGCCCCAGTCTTGGGGGGGAACGAGCTTCGTGACGGCGACTGTAAAGATGTTACCTTCATTTTCGCCCGTGCCTCGACCGAGCCGGATTACCTTGTACGTTATCGTACCCCCCCTCTCAGTGACACTGGGCAAACACTAATAGCGTAGGGCATCTCGACCGGCCCCGGGGTCTGTAACGGCCTGAAACTCAGAAAGCCTGGCCAGGTTGCCTGCCAGGGCGTTGCCCCGGCTTACAAGGCAGACCTTGCCTCGAACTTCCTTCCCCAAGGAACTAACCAGGACGCAATCGACGAAGCCGTCGAGCTCTTTGAGCTGGCTCATACCAAATGCCCTAATACCACCATTGTGGCCGGTGGATACAGGTGAGCCAGATACTCCGTTTGTGGGAAAGGGAGAACCGATTGCTAAGGTAGCGCTCACAGCCAAGGAACCGCTGTCATGCACGCCTCCATCTCCTCTCTTTCCTCTGAGGTCCAGGACCAGATCAAGGGAGTCGTTCTCTTCGGAGACACCAGGAACAAGCAGGATGGTGGCGCCATCCCGGGTTTCCCGTCTGACAAGACCAAGATTTTCTGCGCTCTTGGGGACATGGTGTGTGATGGGACTCTGATCATCACCGCTGCTCACTTCAGCTACCTCGTTAATGTCCCCGAAGCTGTCAGCTTCCTCGCTGGCAAGCTCTAGGCGGTGGAGCGACCGCCAGATATTGAAGTGGCTTATCGCCTATGAGAGGAGAGGAAATGTTATGTAGAGAGTAGTCGGAGAAGCCAATCACAACGAAGCTTGTTATTTCATCGGGAGAGTCGAGAGTAGTTTGCAGAAGGTATGATACAGAGGTATGGAAACCAATATAGGAACGGAGATTGGGAATAGCTACACACGCGGCGTCATGGGGTTGTCGAATGCTGCTGTAAGAGCTTCTCTGGAACAAGCTCAGAGATGATCTCTTCCAAATGGCGGCTTAACGTATAATGAGTCTCGCCCTCAAACTCACGCAGATCGCAGTGAGGAAGCCGCGCGGCCATATACCGTATCATCTCTATCGGCGCGTTCGCATCTTTCTCGCCGTGCCAGATCTGCACCTTGTTGTACGTGATGTCCTCCAACCGAAATCCCCAGTCATGCGACAGGAGAACAGCTTCTTGTACAGTAGCGGCAGACCCTTGGGGGAATGCTTCAAACAGCATTCCCAGGATCTCCTCGCGCCGTTCCCTCGTCGACTTGTCGCTCTTCTCTGCGGTCTCCTGTTTCTCAAGCCAGTTGTCCAACCACCTAGCAACAGGCCCCGTGTTCGCGGCCCAGCGCGAAACACCTACCAGTCCATCAATCAATACCCCCAGGGCCGTCGGTGTGTGCGTTGCCGCCAGGGAAATGAGCCGACGTGCTGCCGAGACGTGTCCTGCTTCCCACGGCCCCGCCCCTGCCAGAATGCCGACGGCAGATAGCCTCTCAGGCGGCAATGCGTGAGCACAGGCAAGTGAATAAGGACCGCCGCCAGATCCCCCCAGAACGGCAAACCGAGGAATGCAGAGGTGATCCACGAGCGATTGCACATCCCCTGGCCAGTCCATGATGCACCTGTTTGGCTGAAAGGTGGAGAGCCCGTAGCCCGGTCGATCTGGCGAGATGATGCGGAGACCCCTGCGTCGTGCAAGCGCATCCAGGCCGCTGGCCTCAAGGCGTGAGGAGGGGAAGCCGTGAAGATAGAGCAGAGGAAATCCAGTCGGACAGCCGTACTCAGCGTATCCGAGAATGCGACCGTCACGAAGCGGAAAAGTCTGGTTGGCTCGTGTTGCCTTTGTGCTGAAGGAGGCGACAGGAGAGGAAATCGCGTTGCTGCATACCGGCAGAGAGACGCGGTTTCTCGGCAAAGCTTTCATCATCTGAGGTGGCAAAGAGGGTTGATTCACGATGGAATTTCGGGTGTGAGCAGTGAGAACACATCTTGACTTCCCGCTGACGCGACAGCAGGGCTGAAGGGTGGCTGGAGAGCACAGCGCCGCTGCAGATCGAGCGTCGTCCATCCGAGCCGAGCGACCCAGAGCACGATTGCTCACAAATCCGTCAACGATCAAGTCAAGCGAGGGGAAATAATATCTACTTTGTTTATCGTACTCCTGAGTATATTCGGTTGAGGTGGAGCGGAGGCCGAGGTGATGAGGTCATAATGTGTTCAAGTATCCTCGAGCCTAGCCTCCGACCTGGAGACAAATATGACCGGTGCAAGAGTTTCGAATTGACCAACATGGGCTGCAGCCAGTTTACATGATGAGGTCCCTCGTCAGAACGGTCCCAGCTCTCCCTCCCCCGAGGTGGCGCCTCGTGAGGACGCTGAGCACCGATATCCTGCAACGGCCTCGCGAAGGCAAAGAGCGCGTTGTCATCTTAGGGTCAGGCTGGGGAGGCTACACAGTGTCTCGGAAGCTGTCGCCAAAGCGTTTCGCCCCTCTTGTGATCTCTCCGCGCTCTTACTTTGTTTTCACGCCGCTCCTGACGAGCACTGCTGGGGGGGACTTGGATTTCTCACATATCGTCGAGCCTGTACGGGACCCTAAGGTCGACGTCAATTTCGTCCAAGCTGCAGCGCGTGTTCTTGATCTGAATCGCAAGACTGTACTCTGCGAACCCACGGTCGTCAAAGGGGGTGTCACCCAAACCCATACAGATGAGGAGAATGGTTTCAGGCAGACGAAGAAGTGGGAAAAAGGCGAGCCGTTTGAGATTTCCTACGATAAGCTGATCATCTCGGTTGGCGCCATCAGCAGGACGTTCAAGACGCCGGGAGTGAGAGATAATGCGATATTCTTCCGAGATATTGGCGACTCACGTCGTGTCCGACGACGGGTCCGGGAATGCTTCGAATTGGCCATCTTGCCCACCACCAGTCCAGAGATGCGCCGGTATTTACTGCACTTCGCCATTGTCGGCGCTGGGCCTACAGGTACAGAGCTGGCAGCGGCATTGCGGGATTTCATCGCGTCTGACCTCATCACCCTATACCCAGCTTTGGACGGTCTACCGCGAATCTCTCTGTATGATGTCGCGCCTCAGGTTCTGTCCATGTTTGACGAATCGTTATCCCGTTACGCCATGGACACAATGAAGAAAGAGGGCATCGACGTGCGCACTTCCCACCACATCCAGGACCTCCGTTGGGGCGCGCCCGGCACTGATCCGCCATACGAGATGGACCCCAGAGGATGTTTAACCCTCACCACCAAGGAAGAAGGGCAAGTTGGGGTCGGATTGTGCGTCTGGGCAACAGGCAATGCTGTGAATGAGTTTGTCAGTGAGTCCCTTTGCGATGTGGACGTGTTCCCGACAGCATCGGCGGTCATGAAGAATGGTCCTTCGGGGCCAGGAAAGATACCCCAGGGTCCTTGGACCTACAAGAAAGCACCACGGACGGGTGCCCTTCTCGTGGATGGTCACCTCCGCGTGCAACTCCAAAACGAGACGGGTGCCACGGCCGTCCTCCAAGATGTGTTCGCGCTTGGAGACAATGCAATGCCCGAAACGGGGTCGCCTCCAGCCACGGCACAGGCGACATCACAGGAAGCAAAATGGCTGGCGACGCGTCTGAACCACGGCGATCTCGCGACATCACCTGGCTTTTCCTTCCGCAACATGGGGACACTCGCATATATCGGAGACGCGAAGGCTCTGATGCAACTGCCGGACGAGGATGGGAAATACTTCCCCCATAAACTGACTGGACGAAGAGCCTGGCTTGTGTGGAATTCCGCATATTTGACAATGACAATCAGTTGGCGCAATAAGCTACGAGTCGCCGTCCGTTGGATGCTGAATCGGCTGTTTGGACGCGACATTTCGCGATATTAGCTGAATAAGACATCACAGACGCATAATTTGACTCCCAGCAGATGAGGCGATGGATTGTTCGTCCCTTTTCCCCTGTATTTGGCTTGACCGGGTCGAGGTGCTGCGGGGAGATGGGTGGATGGAAAGGGGAGGAGATTCCACTGGTATACTGTGTGTATGGACTGCCTGTTCGGGCTGGAAAAAAATATATATCAGTACTGAGCATGGGAAACAACCCCTCCTCCAGTGAGCAAATTCTACTGTAACCTGGCCGATGGTGGCCACAGGACTCGACAATCTAATTCCAGAGGAGTAACAGCGCCGACCAACCTTCGCAATCGTGAGGTCAGTTGCTCCTTTCTCTCGCTCAGACAGCAACAGGGCACGATATGGGATTAGTCATCATCACGTGAAGACATTAACTATGACGCAATCAGGGAGGAGTGTGCACCTGGGCAGCTCATCCAAGCTTCCCACTCAGGCACCGGAAGGAGCAACACACTCTTCCCACCTTGAAGCTCGTCACTGTCTGATGCAATCCGTCAATGACTAGCATGGCCTGGGCGTTGCCATCCATGTCATGTCAAACAATGCGTCGAGGAGAGCGAGAGCTGGGGCCTGTGCCACCTGCCGGTAGGTGCTCTCTCACCACGGTTGGAGAGCTGAGAACTGAAGAGACGCGTTTTCCACAGCACTCGCAAGCGCCGATGTATTCCAACGACCAGGGGAGAAGCTTGCCAGCTTTGTCGCTCCCTTTCGACACCGTGTAGTCTGAATCTCGACTCGGGCCCTCTCACCTTGAATAAACGTGAGGTGCACGTTGGAGTGGCTGAGCCTGGACCCCTCGTTTCTCAGGAAGTATGTGTTGAGCTGGTCCATATCTACTTCCGCTATATCCACGATATTCCACATACCATATTTCACGAGCCGTCCTTTCTGCGTCGCCTCAATGAGGGTACTGCCCCCACCATCCATATCTACGCTATGTGTGCATTGGCCGCAAGGTAATGGTTGACCCGCGAACCTTGGAAGTCCTCAGCATTAGTAACGACGGCAGCACAGGTTTTCCAACAACCCAGTCTTCGATGACACGTCGCCTTGCGACCGTGGGAAGGTTTTCGCTGCCGAAGCACTTCGCCTCTGCCAGCAGTACATGATTTCCCCGAGCCTGGCGACAGTTCAAGCGTTCCTTTTGGTCGGGTATTATTTTAGTGGGGAGGGAAACATTGACGGCAAACACATATACATTGGCCTGGCTCGGCTGCACGCTGAAAGGCTGTCGCTGAGTGACAACCCGAGTGCCGTATATCAGGAAGAGTATCGGCGGAGCTGGCTGTCCATTCATGTGGCCAGCCACTGGTCAGCATGGGACATGGCAATGGAACCTGTGAGCTTGCCAGACAGACCAGATTATCTTCCGAAAATCGATGATGCCACGTTTCGTACCGCTAGTGCTGAGTTGTTGGACGGGACCTACGTTCCCGACGCATCTCGCTGCGACATGTGGGCTCAGATGGCGCGTACGCTCGGTACCTTCGCCAAGATAAATACGCTGATGCGGCAGCTGAGCCGTAACATGATATCGTTTGACGACTATTACACCCATGCTGTCAAGCTAGAAGCTGCACTGAACCGGTGGGCGGCGAATTTACCACCAAGGTTGACGTGGGGTGTCGACAATCTGATGGTTCTCGCCGGGCAACGTCTCGGCCAGATATATCTAGCTATGCATATTGGATTCTTCCATTTTCAGCAGATGCTCTTTTTTCCGTTTCTGGATGCGAGAGCCACACGGAATCTAAGACCTGACCGAGCTGTAAAGTGTAAAGAGAGCGCAGCTGCTGTGTCATCAATCTTGCAATACTCTATGAACATCAAGCATTGCGAGTTAGACTACTTTATCTACGGGCATATTGCTGTCGTCAGCTCTTGTGTCCACCTTCATACCCTTTTGTTTAGCGAAGACTACCGCGAGCTTTCCGTGACACGCCAGCGCTTGGTGTCGAACTTTCAGTATTTGATGACGCTGAAATCGTATTGGCCCATAGTAGAACACTATGTGCGTTCCTTGCGCAGCTCGGCACGTTTCTCCAAGTTATGGTCTTGCTAACATGAAAATATAGTCCACGCATCTGCGGACATTTCAGAATTCTTGCAGGGATTCTATGTCGGATCCATTTGTGCTCGACAACTGGATGGCTCGCTTCCTCACCGAACACTCGTCAACTCTCTCCGAGAGGCAACGCGCGCCTTCCCAGTCTGCTGAACCCGGAGCATTTACCGTGGCTGCAGATCGCAAGTCCGGCTCTGGTAATGCCACGCCTGCTCCTCTCCCTACCAGTATTGAATTTCTCACGGCTTCCGAGAGCGGAAATGATGAGGCAGGTGATGTATGGAAGGAGTTGGGCCATCAGGATGACCTCACACGATTGCTACATAACCAAGACATCACCGGAGAAGCGCTTGTCAATAGTGCGCTCAGCTGGTTATTGGATGGAGACGATGAAACAAATCAAACAGCTCCGACGTAAATGCTACTTGCAACCTTATATACACAGCGACTTCTCCTACTTCGTTTTTATAGTGGCGATTTTCTCAAGCAAGACAATCTTGATACTGGTTTCCCTGAAGCAACCCTATCTTGTGCGAAGGCACTTATCGCGTTCAGACGGCTTTTTCGACATGCACAGGATTAGAAGCCTTCTCTACGTCAACTTGACCGCCTAGCTTGCTCGATGTCTCCTTTGCGATAGTATCTCCGAATAACTCGGCAATCTCTTCCAGCGTCTTGCCACTTGTTTCAGGAAGCAAGAAGAAGTACACGAAAGCAGCTCCGAAGTTGGTAGCAATGAAAAGGGCGTAGTATCTCCAGCCAACATTCTCCATTGCAGTGGGCGTGATCTGCGATAGAACGATGGCTGCGACCGACTTGGAGAAAACCGCCAGACCCATTCCGGTTGAGCGCAGGAAGAACGGGAACAGTTCGGAAGGCACGACCCAGATAGTAGCGTTGAAGAAGACTGCGTACCCGCACGAGTAGATGAAGATCATGGCGATTGCCGCTCGAGCACCGCTCAAATTGCTGTTGCTTTCGCTTCCGTATATGGCCGACAGGGCCATACAGATGGCAATCATGGCCGATAGGAACAAAGAGCCAACCCAAAGTGTCCGGGTGCGAGGCCACTTGTCCGCTGCACAGAACAGGTATATCAGCTGGCCTAGAACACCCATGATACCGTATATGCCACTGATGAGCAGTGAGGTCCTCCCAGTAAACCCAACGGCTTCGTAGAAGCTACTCTGGTAGTTTTGGATGACTGATGAACCGCTGAATTGACCCATGACCAGGATGAAGCATGCCATCCATGTACGGTGAAGGTATTTGCGGGAAAGTAGGCTTGTGACGGCAACTCCGAAATTCGTGACTTGTGTGGCTTCCACTTGAATCTGACTTCGAATTTCGCCGAGCTCTCGCAATGCTCGGTCGTCATCCCCGGTTGTGGCATGTATCATCTCAAGGACCGCTTGGGCTTCCTCATAACGCTCCTGCTGGACGACTATGATGCTGTTAGCGGCACTACCCAAGCCAAATCGGGTTATCAGGGGAACGTACGCCACCTCGGGCTATAGGGGATCAAGCAGCATCCAACTGCCAACGCCAGGGGAACTGGAATCTGCATAGCTAAGGGGATCCGCCATTGAGCATCACCATTCGCAAATGCGCCGCCGTATCCAATCCAGTTCGCCGCAAAGAAGCCGATGGAAATCATGAAGCCTTGCAATCCAACGATCATCCCACGCTTTTCGGGCGGGCTAACTTCAGCAATGTATATGGGTACAACCGTAAGGATTATACCACATCCAACTCCTGCGAAGAATCTTCCAGCAATCATCATTCCCGGATTCACGGCGGCGCTCTGAAGGACTGCACCGATGATGGCTGAACATGAACGGCCGTTCCGTTAAGACCTGATTATCGGGATGTATCCATGGGAGTGCCTGGGGAACATACCAATTACTGCGCTGCCGCAGATGGTCCATCGTCTGCTGAATCTGTTGGCCGAGTACCCTGCACCAAATGTGCCAATAGCCTGGCCAACGTTATAAAGCGAAACGATAGCACCTGTACACGGAATCAATCATAATTGGAAAACAGCGGACTGCCACATACCTGTCAAGGGTGCATTTGTCCCTGTCGGGCCCAGCATCGCGTGCTTGAATGTATCATGTCCCAAAGTGGTTGCGATAATCCCTGGAATCGCATGAGCCGTGAAAATCTCGAAGATGGCCGGAGCTTCAGACGAACCAGAGTCTACCCCATATGCAAATCCTCCCAGCGCAACAACCGAAGCAATGAGCACGACATAAGACGATACCATTTTGTAGCAGCTGAAGGCGATCTGATGGTTGGTCTGGATTACTCGCGTTCCCTTCGAGGGGAAAGGAGTGGGATTTATTATACTCGTGGCCGATAGCCGAGCGGCCGGGTTACAATGACCCGAGAAGGAGAGCCTCTGGGCATTGGCACTGCTCTATATGCGCCCCATGGGGAAGCGTGCGAGTCATATGCGAGTCACTTGGAGATTGTGAGGCGAGATTTCGCTCTCAAGTCTGGACTCTGCGCAAGGACAGACCCCAGGCGGAGATCTTCGGGAGAGGCGGCGACAGGCCAATCGACAGCTGAGAACGCCGCAGCGACACGAGTTCGCCGCAGAAGCTCCTCTCATGGAAGGCTCCATCTCTCGGCGTGCCTTTCCCCGACCACCACGGTGCGGGCTTTGCTCGGAGTGGCACCCAGGTGGTATAAAGATGGCAGAGGGGGAAAGGCTCGTCCTTGTCCATCCAAAGTCAGAACTTCCCCTCTCGCGTTACGATGGTGGGCCAATTATCCCTTGAGGCCCCTACCGTTGAGCAACATCCCACTGGCTTTGGTGTCGGAACTGCGACCCCACGGCTCTCTTGGCGGTTTTTGGCCACTGCCGACAACTGTCCTCGCAACTGGCGGCAGGCTGCGTACGAAATTCAGATCCGGCGCACACAGAATCATGAAACAGAGGAGTACTCTGTGGGCAGCGACGCCTCCGTTCTGGTGCCATGGCCAAGCACGCCGCTGAAGTCGAGGGAAAGCGCTCGCGTCCGAGTCCGTGCGTTTGGTCGCGGCGAGGACAGCTCCGAGGTCGAGCCGACTGAATGGTCACCCTGGACAGTTGTTGAGTGTGCGCTGCTCACTCGCGATGACTGGACCGCCCTCCCTATTGCTGAGCCGAGAAGGGGTGCTGTTGACGGGCCGCTACGACCGGTGAGATTCCGAAGATCTTTCACTCTAGTGGGAAAGGGAACCGTCGACCGGGCGCGACTTTACATTACTAGCTTGGGGATATATCGAGCCTTCGTCAATGGCCATGAGGTTGGCGACCATTGCTTGGCTCCAGGTTGGACAAGTTATCGCTATCGACTGAACTATCAGACGTTCGATGTTACATCTCTGCTTCATGGTGAGGGCGCAAATGTTATCGCGGTTGAAGTTGGAGAGGGGTGGTATGCGACACGTTTGGGCTTTCGGGGCGGGCGAAGGCAGCTGTACGGCGACAGGCTGGCTGCTCTTGCCCAGTTAGAGATTCAATTTGAGTCGAAACCAGAGCCCTTTTCTCTGGTTACGGATCGCTCGTGGACCTGCCAGCCAAGCGCAATCCTGAGCAGCGAGCTCTACGACGGTGAAGTTTACGATGCTCGA
Organism: Aspergillus lucknowensis; assembly: GCF_044049455.1. Taxonomy (NCBI): domain Eukaryota; kingdom Fungi; phylum Ascomycota; class Eurotiomycetes; order Eurotiales; family Aspergillaceae; genus Aspergillus; species Aspergillus lucknowensis. The sequence goes on along the minus strand of NW_027263605.1, from coordinate 110,708 downwards.
GAAGAAAACCTTGCGTGGAACGGCTACGCCGACGGGAATGGCGACGCCTCAACCTGGGCTCCCGTTGAAGAGGTTGCATTTCCAACTGCGGTGCTGGTTGCGCCAGATGCTCCCCCGGTCCGCATCACGGAAGAAATCAAACCTGTCTCGGTCCAAAAATCCCCTTCCGGAAAGACTATTGTTGATTTTGGCCAGAATTTGGTCGGTCGGCTGCGCATCCATTCAGTAAAAAAACCCAGCGGGGCTCGTGTCATCCTCAAACACGCCGAAGTGTTAGAGCACGGTGAACTCGGGGTTCGCCCTTTGCGCTACGCAAAATGCACCGACGAAATTATCTGTGCCGGTACGAATCTAGTCGACTGGTCGCCACAGTATACATTTCATGGGTTCCGGTATGTCCAAGTCGAAGGCTGGGACGAGGAGCGGGATGGCCCATTGTCTTCCAATTTGACGGCACTGGTGATGCATACAGACTTGACTCGGACTGGTTGGTTTTCTTGCTCACACCCCATGGTCAACCAGCTTCATCAAAACGCTTGGTGGAGTATGCGCGGCAATTTTGTTTCCATACCAACAGACTGCCCTCAACGTGACGAGCGTTTTGGTTGGACAGGAGATATTCAAATATTCGGTCCATCTGCCAATTTCCTTTATAACACAGCCGGTATGCTGGGCGGGTGGCTTCAAGATGTAGCTGTGGAGCAGCTGAACGATGGAAAGGACGGCTGCGTACCTCCATTTGTCGTCCCCAACGTCATCAGTGACGAACTATGGCCACCAACTCCGCAGGCAGAATGGGATGATGTTGTTATCCTGGGGCCATGGGCTTTGTATCTCTCGTACGGAGATGTTGATATCCTGCGCCGCCAATATAGGAGTATGTTGGCGTGGATTGATAGAGGCATCCAGCGTGGACCCGATGGCCTATGGGATCCTCAAATCTGGCAATTGGGTGATTGGCTTGACCCTACCGCACCGCCCGTTGAACCCGGAGATGCACGGACAAATGGGACCCTCGTGGCGGATGCTTACCTTGTGCGCGTCACGTTCCTGATGTCGCAGATTAGTGCTATCTTGGGAGAGGCCGAAGACGCCAGAAGGTTTAATGAACAGTCTGAACAGTTGAAGGCCAAATTTCAATTCAAGTATATTGCACAGTCAGGTCTCCTGGTCGGTGATAGCCAGACGGCTCTCAGTCTTGCAATCATGTTCGACCTCCATGCTACAACTGACCAGGTGGTGGCTGCCGCTGATCGTCTTGTTGACCTGGTGCGCTTGGCAAAATTCCGGGTGGCTACAGGATTTGCAGGGACTCCGATCATTGCCCATGCTTTGACCAAGGGTGGGCATCCACAGATTGCTTACCGCATGTTGCTGGAGAAGAGCTGTCCCTCGTGGATGTATCCCATTTCAATGGGGGCAACAACGGTGTGGGAAAGGTGGGACAGCATGCTTCCAGACGGGTCGATCAACCCAGGGGAGATGACCAGTTTCAATCATTATGCCCTAGGATCGATTATCGACTGGCTTCACACTACTGTGGCTGGTGTAAGCCCACTCTCTGCCGGCTGGAAGGATGTCAAAGTGCAACCGATCCCTGGTGGCACGATCGACTCGGCGGAGGCAGTGTACGAGACATCATACGGGCGGATGGAGTGCCGATGGGCTATACAACGTGAGAAGGATCTCTTTACGATGGAGCTTCTGGTTCCACCCAATTCCCGGGCTTTGGTGACTTTGCCCAGTGACAGTGAGCGGTCCACACAGGAGGCCAACCGAGTGACCTGGGTTGGATCAGGAAAACATGCCTTTTCAGTGCCCTTCGATTGGCACAGCTATTCCAGCAAGTGGCCGCCGAAGCCCAGGATTCCTTTTATGCGACGGCCGCAGCCGGACACTATTGCATGACTGAATCACCGTTCCGTTGCGAGCTAGACTAGACATAGAATGATAGGGTATTAATGAATTGTTACGATAGCTATGTTGTCGCCAGTAATGTACAATGTCTACGGCCGTTGAACTTGGTCGGACGTGGTGTCCCTAGACTTTGGGGGCGACGAGCTGATCCAATGTGGATGATGCAATGCAGACGAATTCTCTAGGTCGACCGAGCTGGGTTCCAATATCACATTGTTTTGGCGGTATCTCTTCGCACCAAGAATGTCTAGTCTATAGCAATGATCAGCTTTGTCTGTACGTCTCCCCTCGCCGTGTTGGTTTATAGGGCATACAGGAAGATAACCGGAAACAGGCACTCGACAGTGTAGACGAATCGGTCTACCTGTGATGCAACCGTCGTCGCCTTCTGTTGGTATTCCTGGGACGAATAGGTGACGGCCCGCGATATACCGATGCAGCAGAGAGTGGCCAGGCGAAGCTCCGCGCTTCGCAGCAAATATTGGAACACACCACCCACGGATGAGGATTGCGGTGACCGGAAGCGCGCCCTTGCCATCTGCCTGATGAGGAACACAGCACTCCATGTCTCCAGGAGTGCGATGGAGACAAAGTACCCGGTATGCAAGTGGTTGACTGTCTTTTGATGGGCGAGATCTCCATCCGCGAGCTGAGTGGCTCTACTAACGGTGATGGTAATGCGAATACCGACGATTGCCACGATCAAGGCCCAGAACACGACGAGGAACAGGGTTCGTGCACGATGGCGGAGGATATGCTTGAGGATTTGGTAGTTGTAGAAGGAGAGGCCCACTTCTTGAATCTTGGGTGTGTTAGTAGAGTTTCTCGGGGCTGGCAAGTCTGTGCTGGGACCCTACCATCCAGAAGATGTCTGCAAAGATACTCGCGACGACCAGCCCCGATTTAGGGGGCCCTCTGGTGTAATACGCATAATAGCAGAGACCGTTCGCAATAGCACAGCTGGCCGAGACGACTAGCGGGACGAAATTCAATGCGCCGTTGTTTGTGATGAGGATGACGGAGACACTGGCAAAGACCAGGAAGATGCCAATGGTGCTGAGGATACCCCAGCAGGTTTCAAAGAAGACTGGGGATTCCATGATTAAGCCCGCCGAATCTGGCGGAGGATGGTTTCAGAGCGTCATGGCAAGCCCTCACGCTGGAGAATTGAGTGGCAGTGGGCAAAAGCTTCAAATAACGACTCCAACGTGGCGAATATCGAATTCGAGAACCACAAGCTTTATCTGGTTCTGCCGAATTTTGTGGACTCGCTCCATGGTTTCACGGCAGAATGACTTCATGACCCTGCTCTCCCAGGGCTCCAAGGAGGGGCTTCCCAGCCGAACTCCACGGCCGACCTCCGCGGGTGGTAACGCCGAATCCGGGGTACCTGTGGCTCAGCAGTACTTTGGAGTACGAGGTGTGCTCGAAGTTGTACGATTAGCTCCTCACATTGGTTCGATTTGATCCTGGTCTCGGCACCGACGTTGAGGGTGCATGGCCGGGTCGGCTCGGGGTTTCCGACCGATGCTTGTCTTCGTTTCCTGTTTTGTCGATGTATGTTTCTGGTCAGCTGTTCTGGGCCTCGAGGCTCAGATTGAAGAGCATCCTATGAGCTGTAACGAGAAAATATGTCTTCACGAACGGCATCTGTGAAAGCACTTTTAGACGAGGGAATGACGCCGGTGTTGTTAACCCAATCCATCATTCCTCCGCGAAGCACTCGGAGGTCCGGACTCCCCCTGTCGCGTGATGGTGACTTGAAGGGGGTAAGCACCTCGCTGTCCTCTCTCCCCTTGGATTCTCTGTCGGTCGGGATTGTCCTCTTACTGCTATCCAAACAACGAGGGAAACAAGTAGTACGCGCGGTGCGTCCGAGTCTGCTAGGTTAAAGATGCGTGATAGCAGCTACATTGTCTGGAACCGTCTCGGAATCCCAGGTCATGGGCTGAGAAGCTCCGATCGGCGTCAGGTTCGGCTGCTCCTTCCAGCAAGGCATGGCGTGGGAATCTCCATCGTCATCAAAAACAAAGTACTCTGAGTACTCCAAGTCCGCGCCGACAGCGCAGTCATCTTCTCTCTGGCACAGATGGGCGCGATCGCGATCGTCCTCGCCGTTGCCGGATGGAATTTCCAGAATGTGGGGTATTCGTTGCTGACCGATGCGCTGGGAGACCACGGGAACTCGGAGGGGGATACCTGGGAGGCGCTGGCCGGTGTTTCATCAGTGGTTTGGCAATCGACGGATCCCGAAGTGCTGAGGCGTAGTGTTGAAGCCGTGTTGAACGTGATTGCGAGCGAGTTTTATCTGGTTGTTGCAGCGGGGGCCACGACTTGCTTGGTACGTGCGCTTGTCATGACGCGAGAGAAGCTGGAATATGGGCGGAAGAAGACCGGCGAGGGCGAGGCGGAGAGGGCAACGAGCTTCCTCCCAAGACTCCGGCAGTTCCATGATGATCATGGCAGTTTTGGTGAACTCATCCCATTCAGCCTGGAACTGATCTTCATTGGGTTTGTCAGTTCTGGAACGGAGGCTGTCCGGTTCCAGGCCAAAGACTGCATAATTAGCCTATTCTGTGATTCTGTTCACATCCTGTGCCCCTTAATCAAACTCATTGGCCATGCTGCTGGATACGAGAAGCTTGTGTCAAGTCACTTTACCCAGGTTGAATCTGAAATAGCGGAGTGCTCTCCCCACGGGGTCTGTGACGATGCAGACTCTCCGCTCACCCGACGTGTCTGGACCTCAGCTTCGTCACGGCTAAAGTCGAGGACTTTGTTTGTTCTCAATCGAGGAGCTGAGACCGCGATGTCTGGTATGAAACCGTTCGGCGCAACGGAACAGAGCGACAGCTCCAAACTATAAAGGAGTCGATTTCACCTGAGCAATTGGGGTCGAAAGCCAGCCAGAACTCTCATCCACTCTACCAATTATTTCAAGATGCATTGGAGCACTCTAACCCTTCTTTTCCTCGCCAGCCGCGGCATGGCCAAAGACTTCAAGGTCGAAAAGCGCCAGAGCTGCCCTCAGATTCATGTCTTCGGAGCCCGCGAGACCACCGCCGCTCCTGGCTTCGGCTCCTCCAGCTATGTTGTCGACGCCGTTCTCAGCGCCTACTCCGGGGCAACCTCCGAGGCTATCGACTATCCTGCCTGTGGAGGCGATGCCTCCTGCGGCGGCGCCAGCTACGGGCAATCCGTGGCTGCAGGAATCGAAGCCGTGGGTACGGCCGTGAATGGCTTCAACTCGCAGTGTCCCGATGCCCAGATCGTCCTGGTTGGATACTCCCAGGTTAGTTATAATAATCATAGTCTCCGCTGACTTATCCTGGCCTCTTAACACTGACCGTGTGATAGGGTGGTGAGATCTTCGACGCTGCGCTCTGCGGCGGCGGCGTCCCCAACCAGGGTATCGCGGATAACGGTGTCGTTCTCTCCGAGTCCGCAGTCGCCCAGGTCAAGGCTGCCATCTTCATGGGCGACCCGCTCTACTCCGCTGGGCTGCCGTATAATGTCGGGACTTGTTCCGCTGGCGGGGTACGTTTATGCCTCCTGTCTTTTTCCTTTTCGAGGCCCAGATTCTAATTAATTGTGTTTGCAGTTCGATGCCCGTCCGAGCGGCTTCAGCTGCCCCTCTGCTAGCGTGATTCAGTCGTACTGTGATTCTGCTGATCCGTATTGCTGCAATGGGAACGATGCGAACACGCACAATGGGTATGGTCAGGAGTATGGACAGCAGGCGCTGCAGTTTATTCAGAGCCAGCTGGGCTAGATTGCCTTAGTTGTGGCGAGTGGTTTGTTATTCGAGCTGTGTACGAGGAGGAACCTCAAAGGGTTGGGGAAAGGACATCGGGCAGAGGATGTAGGGCATGGAAAACCCGAATATCGAGAGCAACAAAGCTTTGATCAAATGGTCCTAAATTCATGATATTATTGGTGTTCCAACGTATTTGTTACGTTGGCCTCCTGTCGATAAGGATGGTGGTTGTGCCGTGATATACCGGAATATATGCTTACATGCCACAGTATCACAGTAAATATAGCTGGTGAAGCGATGGCCGGGCGTTCCTCATAGCCATGAGAGAGTCAACTGACCCTGGTACAGCAGAATGGAAAGTGTTGTTCTTGCTCTAGCTGCAACTGCGCCCTTCTTCGTTCACAAGCACCCCTCAGTTGACAGAATGTATATATCTCACGCTGGTCTACCGAATCGTTTGGTGCAAGGTTGTCGTCGGACGGAATGGAACTTGTGGGTGGAAGGTACGCACGGAAGTGCATGGAAATACAACGTTGCTGGTGTCAGTAGAGTTGTTTATCAGGATCAAAGCTCTGGTTGTCACGACGGCTGTCAGGTGATCGCCCACAATCTCGACTCGACTGTGTTGTTCTCCTCCTCGATCGTCTCTCCGTCTTTCTCCGCACTACTTCTCTCGCCACATCGTCCATCGATGACCTCTGTTACTCCGTCTTTGGATGAAAACCCAGGCTTTCACAATCCTGAAAGCTAACCGCATGTTTTCTTCTCCTTAATGGAGAATGTACAATGCGCCCGACATCGTCCTGCACACTGTGTCGGTAAGGAATACCACCCCCCAAGCTGAGCCACGGCTAACCTCGACGAGTTCGCGGAAGAAACGATGCATAGTGCCGCAACCGGGGGGTTCGTGTACCTTCTGTGCTGGAAAGAGGCGGAAGTGTGACATCGCGGATGACACCGGCACCCTCGACAGAGGCAGCCGAGCGGGGAGTGGCCTCCCTCCTATCCACCCGCTTCGACAAGACCCGAGAATCACTCCGTCTGTGCCGGGGGTTGTACCGACGACGACTCCTGGTGCTAGTAGTACTACTAGTACACCAGGGCTGGATCCGAGGTTTCCTCCGGCATCTGTGTGCAATGAGCTTGTCGACCTCTACTTCGACCTGATCCACGAGAAGCAGCTGATTTTATTCCACCGCCATACCTTCATCACCTCCCAGCGTGCAGGCGAGACTTCTGATTTCATTGTGCTTGGAATGATTGCATTGGTGGCTAGATTCTCCTCCAATCCCTATTTCGACAATATCCACCCGTGGGATCGAGCCTCTGCTTGGTTTAAGGCGGCGATGCAAGCCTTCAATGCTCGATCGGAGCTGATCAACCTGGAATCGCTACAGGGGAGTATTTTGCTGTCCTTCGTCGCTCTCGCGGAAGGGGACTCTGCTCAAGAGGCACTCCTGGCTTCCCAGGCGATTTGTATGGTCCGGATGTTGCGCTTACCGGTCAACCTGAGTTCCGATCCAATCCAACGTGAAGTGGAGATTCGAAGTGAGTATAGTAGATCCCTAGGTTTAACGTCTGTGGCTAATCGGATCGCCCAGTTTTCTGGGAAACTTGGATGATGGAGTCATGGCATGCAGCACGAGCTCAGATACCAAGGCAGCTCTCAGCGAGTCCCGCCTTCAAGCGTCCACTGGAGGAAGAAACATATCAGAATATGAGAGCTAGCCATCCACCGGATCAGTACTCTGAGGCCAATATAGATGCATTGGGCCTCCGGAAATGTGGGCTCTGGAGCTCAATGCTCGTTCTCTCTGATATTCATGGCCAGGTCATGCGGTTCAACGACGAAGTCGCTCAAAATTCCATGAGCGATATAGAGATCAGGCAGCGGGTTAGAGCAATATCCGAACAGCTGGACATGTGGCTTCGGCGACTGCCAAGTCATCTTCAAGACACTCCTGAGAATCGGGAGCGATATGCTCGTCGTGGACTGGGACGGGAATTCGCTGTCCAGCAGTTGGTGTATCATCATCAGTCGCAATTGTTGTACTACCAGTTTCTCAGCAAGAAACCCGAATTACCAGGCGGTGGTACTGATCATGAAGCCGCAGTGTACGCCGCTCGGTGCAAAACACATGCCATTGCATTGAGCCAGGTGATGTGGGATACGAACTCAGTTCCTGGGATGGAATGTCTCTGGTCCCCAGTGAATGGCCACCTCCTGGTTGTCTCGTCCTCCGTTCTCTTATATACTCTTCTCTTCGACACAGACAGCGAGAGTATCTCCAGAGCCAAAAAGCTACTAGAGCAGAACTTCATCATGCTACTTGACTTCAAGAAGTATTGGTCTCTTGTGGAGTTGTCTATGACCAGACTACGGGCGTTTCACCGGGCGTGTCAGATGAACAGCACGGAGGAAAACTTTGACATGGATCGTTGGATGATATATTTCTTGAACCGCTACGATACACCGGTCTCGGAAAGATATAGCGACGGCGTCTACGAGCCATCGCTGGATATCCAGAGTGCTCATATAGCCCCAACCACGGACTTGTGGCTTGAATTATCCGAGGGAATCTCGACCATTAGAGCTGGAAACCCCAGCGGGCCTTTCCTTAATTGAACGTGTTCAACAGCCTCCGTCGGCACCATCCCAGGGATATCAAGTGCCCTTCCCCCGAATGGTCGAGCATCTTCATGAACTTTCCGGACCAAACCCTATCCTAATCGCTATGCAAATTTTGACCGAGTTGGGCGAAAGTGGTTACTTTACCGCTTGCTCCGGAGTTCTATTTTGCGCAACTTCTGCCTCTCCCGAACCGCTCGCTCTTTAGGCTTGGTATCAGGAAATCCTAACAGCAGCCAGCATGAAGTCTTTGCCAGGACTTTCAGCAACCATTTAGACGCTTAGCCCACACTGTCATTCCACCGTTGCCCCCTCTATTTGCGCGCAAGAAATATGGAACGTAGAGCAGGCTCTTCTTCTCGCCATACTTCCAGGGATTCGATGCGTATAGTTGGTTGTTCCCCTTGACTAATTCCCTCCCAGTCGCTTTGATTGGAATCACACCGTTTACTGCTGCGATATCAATTGGCTCCCCATCACTCACAACATCGTCCAGTAGGCCGACATGATCGATGTCAACGTCGTTATCCACATCTTCAATGCAGTAAACCAATGGTCCTCGCATGATGCACACTTCGTCCTTCTCAAGCGCAGGATTAGGATAAATTTTCCGCGCTTTGACCATGAACGACAATGTCAAGTCCAGATTCTGGGACCGGGGAATGTAAAGATAACCGTCGCGGACCTCCCCCTGGACAGAACTCGTGTATTCATCCGCCCATGTCGGTATACGCAGTGCGAGTGCCGTGTATCCCGTAACGGTGATGTGAACATCCCCGGACCAAGGCATATTCGTTGTCTGTGAGACTACGACATCTGTGCCTGGGACCGAGAAGGCGCTTTCGATGTAGAGATGGATGGCGACAACGTCCTGCTTGAATGAGTAAATGAGGGATCCCATAGAAGCGAGCAATTTTGCGACATTGGGAGGACAACACGCGACTTCGAACCACTCGCTTCGTTCCTTCGGGTGGCCGGTATGAGTTCGTAACGGGTTTTGGTAGTAGAATGAACCGCCATCTAGGCCGACGGCGCCGAGAAAGCCGTTATACAAACCGATTTCCATCACATCGGCGTACTTGACATTCAAATCGAGCTGAAGCATCCTTTGGCACCAGAGGATCAGTGCAAAACACGCACAGGTCTCCGCGTAACATGTGCCCGACTCTTCTGTATCACCCAGCACGTACCCAGCGCCAAACCCTTCCCACTGGCGCATCGCCCCAATCCCGCCAGTGATATATAGTTTCTTCTCCGTCATGTCGGTCCACATACGATCGAGGGCCGCCTTGATATCTTTGTCTCCAGTCAGGCGGACCAAGTCGGTTGCTGCAATGTAGTAATACATAGCGCGTACCGCATGGCCCTTCACTTCGGTGGCTTCGATCAGCGGACGGTCGGCCTGGTTGTAGCTATAGTCTCGAGGATATGCAAACCAGGCCTTCATTTCGCCACCAAAGTGATCGTATGGGTCTCCGCCGCGAGCCTTGGCTTCATGGTCGAAATATGTCTCGCCGTTGGCATCGTGACGCCCTCGCTCGCAAATGAAGTATTTGGCCAGCTTCAACGACACAGGCTCGCCAGACAACTCGTACAGCCTCAAAAGGCCAATCTCGATCTCCTGGTGACCTGGATATCCTCTCTTTTTCCCCGGCTCCGAGCCAAATACCTCGTCAACGTGTCGAAGGGCCTTCAGAACCGGCTCCAGCAGTCTACCGCTGTTCGTGAGTGTTTCATAGGCCACACAAGCCTCCGTCAAATGCCCTAAACAATACAACTCATGCATGTCCCGAAGGTTTGTCCATCGCTTGCTAATACCCAGCACAGTATAGTAGGAATTGATATATCCGTCGGGGTGTTGCGCCGCCCGGATCATGTCGACAGCCTCCTCCACGGTGGCCATCAATTGTTGATCCTCGTTTTTCATCAAGAAGTAGCACGCGGCCTCCACGATTTTGTAAATGTCACTGTCCCAGAACGGCTGACAGGGTATCGTTAGCCCCGGAAGTTACGACTCTGTGAGAGGATGCTTTCAACGTACATGGGGTTGGATCTCGTGCCCTTCTTTCCATGTCAAACAGTACCAATGCTGAAGGGACTTTTGGGCTTTGATGATGGCAGGAATTGTTTTCTCTTTAGAACACCTCTGCATCTGGGACCAAAACCTGGACGTAATGTCGACATTGCGAACAGGAGCCTGCTGGAAAGTCATGTTTGACGTGCGGACAGCTGAGCGACTTCGACGTTTTCAATTGGTTTCGAGAATTTGTTGCGAAAGATGCGCGGAAATGAAGTTGGAGATGAAGCGCAGGGAAGAGGAGAGGAGGACCATGACGTGCTTTTATACCGGGCTCCCTCCGTCGGGGCGGCTCTTCTCGATGCGGCTTCATGGTGCTTCTTCCGTTGGCATCTCTAGGTGAGTGGAGGGGCTCGGTAAAAATTATCGTCAGGTTGTTTCGTTATCGACTCCATCTTCATCCACAAGATCGACGTGCTCCCTGGCCCTGGCACCAGCGGCGCTCTTTCAGTATGATTGGCCCTCTCGGCGGAATTGGTTCATCTGACCCTCGCAAGCATCTAAAGACGGGGAAGGATCCCCCGCGCACGATATCAGGGGAACCTAATTAGCCGAAGAACGGCCGAGACTGGGTCCTTGTTGCACACGGCCGAAGACGCCGAGGATCGCCTCGTCTCCTAACGTTCACGGACCTTGCCAAGTAGAGCCCTGAGGATCTGATCATGACTAGGATATGGACTCCTACGCTCGGGACAGCCATCTTCTTCCTTGGATGGAGAGACAAGTATATTCCTAACGGTTCAAGTGGCTGTATGATTTCGATCATATTTTGTAGGTATGCACAAGCAGCTACAAGCAACAGTCTTACACGGAACGATCCCGCAAGATCCTTTACTCGACATTCTCCATGTGCTCCGCCGTTCCCTTGGACAGATAGTTACCTCCATGCGCGAATTCTGCAGCGCCGGTTAGCACGGGAAGTCGCCGTATCAATTGGACGAGGCACATACGATCGACGTGAGTGGACTTGAACTTCCTTGCCGGCACACGATGAGTGAAAAGCAAGTCAATCTCCCCGAAGGTCCGATCTTTCGTTTCAGGGAGTCGGAACCAACACCAGATATTGCAGAGCAGGTTTGTCCCTGCATAGAAGAAAGCGGCTTTCGCTCCCCAGTTCCAGGCTGCGCCAAATTAGTCCGACTCGCTTCAGGCTTACCGGGACGAGGTGACTTACAGGTCGAGGAGAGCATGCGAGGTGTGACGGAGTTGGAGAATATGCTTGTGAGATTGTATACGAATCTTCCGATGGTAATCGTTTTGTACCTTAGTCGTCCGGACGGTGTTTCCGCGACGATGGGATAGCATGTCGGTCCAATAGCGATCATATTGCACAACGTGGAAATGACCAGGATAATCCCGATGGCCAACTGTGCATCCTTACCAGGACCCCAGGCGAGACCCCCGATCGTGACGAGGCAGAGGAACATGAAAGTCAAGCCGCTCATGTAAATTGTCGCCCTGCCCACGTGGGGGAAAAGCAGCCAACAGATAATACCGCCAACGATATAGCAGGCGGAGAGCGAGATGTTGATATTGAAAGCTTGAAGCTCGCTGAACCCCGCGGCCTGTAGGAAGACCACCGAGTAGCCAAGGATCGCATTTCCGCAAAGAATCTGGGCTGCCCACACAACACAGTTCTGAAGAGGCCATGTCAGCTCGGCTGGATACGTGAGTTAGGGTAACGAGGCGAGGGCATCCGTACAATCTCTGTCCGCCGCAGGTTTGTGCCCTTGAAACACTCGAGAAAGCTTGCATTGGCTGTTTCCGCCTTCTCCATCTCGGTCGTGTATTTGATATAGGCCAAGGTCTGTTCTACACGCTGTTCCCTCTCTGGTAAGTTCTGGTACAACCGCATCAAACTGGTCCTTGCTTCCTCCGCCTTGTTTCGGCGTACTGAGTTCCAAGGAGATTCGGGGGCGAAATATGTACCCACAATGAGGGGGAGAGGCCAAACCCACTGTAGGATGAAAGGTAGACGCCAGCCCATATCGCCATCAAGTCCGGCTACGGCTCGCACTACACCCGAAGAGAGAAGAATTCCAGCGCCCCAGCACATACAGACATATGCTGTCACATACGGCCGGAGGATCGTGGGAACCACCTCGGAGGCATAGGTTGTTGAGAGTGTCTGTACGCGAAGTTAGAGACGCCTTTGCATCATGTCGTGGAGGAGAATCCACCTGGAAAACACCCCAGGAGATCCCGCAAATTGCCTCCCCAAATGCGAGAACTGAGAGAGACGGGGCGAAAACGGGGATGAAGATTGCCACGATCATCCACGCCATGAAGAATATCATTGTCGGTCGGCAACCAAAACGATCCTGGAAGATCGCGTTGACAATAAGCCCTGCGAGTTGGCCGACCAGGGCGGAGTTGGACAGGCCGGATTGCCACTCCGCTGGAATGAGTTTCTGATCCGACACCGGATCGTATACACCAAAGCGCTCCTTGAACTGGGTCTGGCCGTAGAACGAGGTGATCTGTTGGTGGCTGGTCAGCATGTTCCAGAGGAGTAACCTTGGTCAGTTTAGAGTCGGGACCCCTACAATCACAAGATCGTAACCCTCCATGATCAAGCTCGTCGACAGAAACATTGCCCAGAAGACCGCCTTCTTGTATTTGCCCACGGCTTGTCTGATCGTTAACTTTCGATCAGCCTCATCGCTCTCCTGGGCTTGACGGATGAGATCGGTCTGGCCCACTGCCGTTTGGACCTCGTCGACTTCTTGAGCCGAGGGAACGACGCGCTGAGCGGTCATATTTGCGTGAAATCCTGAGAAAGTAAGGTGTCAGGGAAGCTGGAGGTGATCATGAACTGTCGAGAAGGGGGGGGTCAGCATCCAGCGTTATATACGGGAAATGGTCACGAAGATTCAACAGCGTGTCCGAGACCCGGTCTCGATCAGTGACTTTCAATAATTTCCCCGTGAGCCATGCCTCTACGCGGTTAAAACTGGCTGGATACTACAGGATGGCGAATACGAAACTTCGTTGAGAAAAGGTCTCGGGTAAATTTACACAGCCCAATGAAGGAGGGTGCGACAAGGAGATGATTGCCTCAATTGTTCAAGACGGACATTCACACCACAGGGACAAACGAGAGCTCATCCTTGCGGGCGAACATTCGTGTTTGGGAATCCCCCACAGCCTCCAAATGCCCTTCGGCTCTCGAACCTGGAGTCGATGCGGGGAAAAGTGGAACTCCGACAGACTGGCCAATTGTTGCGCAAAAGCGCCGCCGGTGACACGATCCCTTCGAGCTGCTCCAAATCCTTCTTGCAACCCGACGTCTCAGTTGAGGCTATCGGCACTGAAACTGTGATTCGGAAAGCTAGCGAGGCCGAGGACGGGGAATCATGCCGTCATGAACAGTATCCGAGGGTGTGGCTTCCACTCATAGGCTACCAATGATGTTTGATTCCTGGTCTCGGGGAGCTTTATCCAACATGCAGGCTCACAGAATGGCTGCGCCTAAGTCGGTTAATATCCCTCCAAGCTGGCTTTTCGATTACACCTCTTATTGCTGGAGAGCAATGTCCACTCGTCACGGTCAAGCAGGTGCGGGGGCCGACGACGGTCGGGTGGGAGTGAGTCCAAATCTGATGGCTTCAGGTCGCGGGACACGGCTTGAGTTGTGCCAGCCGCGTGAAGTGGGCAGGCTCTGTCAAATGCCGGCAGCGACATCCAGGCGGGCTGGACGCCAACGAGGGTTTCTCGAGTGCTGGGGTTGCGATCCTCTATCCTCGCTTCATGAAGTAAATCGGCGTCCATTTAGTAGGGACGCAGGTGGATCAGGTTGCTCGGCGGTCGTAGAAAAGATAGGCGGAGCCGCCTGCGTCTCGGGGGCTTGGGGAGGAGGAGATATGTCGCCATCTGCCGAGACCACGATGATCGGTGATGCCGGGCTGCCGGGTACAGTAAAGCTCGAGCTGGATACAGAGGAAATCGAAGGACTGCGTCTCATGGGAACGTTATACGCAGGAACCTCGAGTGTATTCTGGCGCTTACGTGGTCGAGTGGCAGGGTCATCAGTCGAGGATGATGTGGGGATGTCGTGGAGCTCTGACGTACTCCGGTCACAGTCCGATCCGCGAGGAGACGAGGGGCGAATGGGAGAAGGGGATCGAGAGCTGCTTGTCTGTCGCGATGGGCGTGGGGGGGTTCCGTGGGAGTTGCTAGAGCTTCTTCCCCTACCCCTCGACGAAACCACGCTGAGGTTTGAGCCGACACGAGAGAGCGTAATGTTGCCGTGGGAGTCTCTTTTCGGATTATATTGCTCCCGAATCTGGTGCAGCGCCTCGTTTCGCTGTTCCTCCGCCGGGATCTCGGGAAAGTCGAGCGCTGGGCCTTGTTTGAACTCATAATCGTGGAGACGGTCATGCGCGGCGATACTCAGGGTAGTGCCCAACCGCACGAGCACTCGGTTAATCTTGCGCCGCGACCCAACATCGGTGGTTGGTTGTCGCGCGGGACGGACATGTGCGGTATGAGGAACGGGAGTGGTCGTTTCAACCAGGTTTTGTTCGGAGTCCCGAGACGAGCTCGATTGTTTCGGATGACCACCGGATCCCGGTGTCTGGGGCGATTCATGGCAAGAGCACTCGCACCCTTCAGGGGCTGGACTCGCATCGTCGCCCGTGAGGAATAGATACAGTGATCCCAGAATTGCGAATGCCGCACCTGCTATTGGTGCCCATTGTCCTATAGGAAACGTATATGTAAGCAGAATGTTCCGTTGAGTCGGACAACGCTGGCGAGATTTACCAATGCTGGATATAGGCTCCGTCTCATAATCAACCGGGTCGCTGAAAAAGTTCTTTTCCCCAAGAATGAGAATCGCCAGCACCGCAGCCGCAAAAACCGGGGCCTCAACGGCGCTCAAGATTGTTCGGACTAACCCGTTTATCTGCTGCATCATTCCCACAGTCGCACCGTTTGTGCCCTCTATGGGCTCGTCACGTCGGTCGGTCTCGGTAGAGGCTTCGAACCGCTTGTTCCACGTTTCCCGGAGGATTAAGGACCAGAAGTAGAGAAGCGATACAATGGCAGGGATGCAACACGCGGCCGCCAGTAATGTCACGGTGCCGAAAGCGAGCTTGTCCGGCGCCGGGATCACGTATATCTCGTTGGTCGACCCAACGCGAATGGGAGAGAAGGGGCCATCGTCAACGGAACAGCGGAGGTGACAGGTGGTGTTGTAAGGAAATTTGGAGATATCAGGGTCGATTGGGTTTCCCAGCTCGTCGTGGGTGCAGGCGGCGGGCTTGACGCGGAAGAGCTCGACGGTGATACTCAGCAGCCCTATATTTCGCGTCAGCTGTTGCGAGACCGAGATCCTTCATAGCATTCCTACCAGCAAGCATGAGCCCAGTCCATAGGAAGATGATGTTTCGCCTCGGATCCTTGAAGTACGTCCCAGACATCCTCGCAGTGAGAGGGGCGGTTAGAATCCCAATAGAACACAACTGAAAGGCCCCATAGACATCCATGTCAACCGCTCCTAGCTCGTGTTAGCGGATGCGATGAGTTTTCGAGGAACCGATCCATACCATCGACATGCACAGCAGCTAGCACTATCGCGTGAAGGGCTGCGATTGCTGGGAAAAGCAGGGCTGCCGCCAGACAGGCGTTTCTCAACCACTCTTCCTTCCGCGCAAACACGCAGGCGGCGATAAGGACATAGTACCTTTAGATAGACGACGTCAGCACAAAACGAGAACGCAAGGGAGAGTTGAGAGGGAGACCCACAGGACTCTCGTGCCAGGACCGTATTGACCAGACACTGGCCAGGCACAAACGACTTGAAGGCCAACGTCGGTGGCATTGCCGGTGGCAACGACAGATCGGGGCACATGGAGTGGGAGCGAAGAGAGAGCGAGGGGCGGCATTACTTCTCATCCCCTTGCCATGGGGAGAGAGAGGAGAGTTGTCGGAAGGGAATCGCGCGGGAATCAAGTTTGACGCGGTTGTCCTGATCAACGGATTGCCCAAGCCGAGAGCGGTATATATATCGCTGCAGGCTTCTAATTCGCAGCGGATATGGCAGCCAACGAAGGACTGGGGCCCCCTCGGGCAAAACCAAAAAGGGTCGGTCAAGGGATCAACGCACTCGTCATGATTATTGAAGAGCCGCATTGCTGTCGTTGGGCTGACGCGAGTGGCCAATCATCAGCTCCAAAGAGACAAGCGTTGGCTGTGATTCCACGTCGAAGCTCGCATGACCATCTGCCTGGATGAGGAAGGACATCCGCAAGAAGGTTCTTCGCAACATCGGCCATCTCCGTTCCAGTCTCTGGGCGGGACACGGGGCAAAGACAAGGGGCCCTGGATTCGAGGGAGCGGAACCTGATGGAAAACCATGGAGAGTCACAACCGAATCACAGACACTGAATTCCCAGCCCCCGGCCGGGGCACCGCACTGAAGCGCCGGCTGCCAATCAACGATCCCCTGGACGCCTCAGAGCGCTTGGAGGGTGCCCGGCCGCGGCGGTGCAATTCCTTCTCATGTCTATCCGCGTTCTTTCTGAAGGTCCACTCCGGCATGTGGTGGACATGACGGACATCTTCCTCCCTGCCATGCCTCATCTTGAAGCGGTGTGTGCGTTATTTACCCCCTGGTCGCCAGCGCCCTGAGAGGAATGTGAGATCGGTTGATTTTTCGCCCTGAAAGTGTCTTCATGGCTCACCATCGGCTCTCTGTGCCAAATAACAACGGGACCGCCTCGATTGGTCTCGGCGATTCAACGTAAATCAGCCGCACGCGGAGTAACACTGCAGCGTCGGGGAGCGCGGGGCACCAGCGACGACGGCGATCATATATCATCGCGACTGGCCCTTCGTCCAAGCCGACGGGGGACGGTGCTGACCGACCCAAAGACTCTGCAAATGGCGGAGGATCTCGATACAGATCGGATCAAGGACTGGCGTTCGATCATCACCCTGATTGTCTTTGTCCTCGCCAGTAAGTCTCTTCTGCCATCCCGCTGCCTCATCCCCCACCTAACACGCGCGACTGTACCGTTGCACAGATATTGTCGTCCTGTTTCCCTTCCACATCCCGATCTATCTTCCTCGCGCTTTCGTGAATGCTATCCTGGAGGCTCTCACTGCGACAAGGGTCATAGCCCCGCGACAGCATCATCGCCATGGCGGCCGTTTTGTGCGGCTCAACTTCCCCTTCAATTTCGTGACGGCTCCACTCATCGCGGACCTGTTTCTGCTTGCAATCCTCGCAATTGGGCGCAAAGAAGTCCACGATGGGACTCTCGGCGCTGACAATATTTCGCCGATCGATATTATGGTCTTCTTTCTCACGCTTGCCTATATCGCCATCTCGATCGACGCCTCCGGCCTCATCCGCTTTCTAGCATTCAAGGTACTGCAGAAGGGAGGAAAGGTCGGACATCGCCTGTTCTTCTACCTCTACGCGTTTTTCTTCGTCCTGGGCAGCTTTATCGGCAATGATCCAATCATCCTTTCTGGCACTGCCTTCCTCGCCTACATGACCCGTGTATCGAGCAATATACTGCATCCGCGAGCATGGATCTATACCCAGTTCGCTGTCGCGAACATCGCATCCGCCATCCTTGTCTCCTCCAACCCAACGAACCTCGTATTGACGAGCGCCTTCGAGATCAAGTTTATCGAGTACACGGCCAACATGATCGTACCCGTCGTGATCACCGCCATCGTTCTGTTTCCCTTCCTGCTGTACATTATTTTCGCAGATGAGTCTCTTGTTCCATTGTCAATCGAGATGCATGAGCTTCCAGAAGAAGTGAAAGCTCGAAAACCCGTGAATCCCAATATTCCCAACGCCCGAGGCAACGCGGAAGAGCAAGAAAAGGAGGCCGCGAATGGCGACGAGGGGAAGCTCCTGTCGCTTGAGGAAATCTTGAATCCTTTTCTCGATAAACGCGGCGCGGCATTTGGCGGTCTTATCATGGCTGCGACACTCATCGCGGTCCTGGTACTGAATGCAGCAAGCCAAGGCCACACACACCCGGTCTTCTGGGTTACCCTACCAGCCGCTTTTGTCCTGTTCTGCTGGGATGTCGCATACGGGTGGCATCATCGCCACGAGACACGCGAGATCGCGCGCAAGGGTCGCGAAGAGGTGGAACGGAGCCTTGCTCAAAAAATTCTAGAAGAGGGGGAAATCGCAAGAGGGTGTCGCGAGCCCCAATCGACAGGGGCTCTGATAGACCCCTCCACGGGCATTTTCGACCACGGCAACCCGTCGCCTTTCGCAGCTCCTTCTGCTGCCTCAGCTGGAGATGGGTCACCCCAGCAGCAATCATCTCCAGACGGAGCCACTGCCACGGACGAGAAGCAGGAATTGAACCTCGCGAGTGTGAATTCTCTTCCCCCAGTCTCAGGCAGTCCCTGGAGCACAGAAGAAGCCGGAATGGAGCCACCTCTGTCGGATGATCCGTCACCCAACCCGCCACACCCGCGAGAACTACGCAAAGCTACTCTAGAATCGCGATCGCTGGATCTGTATCGGTGGCTTCAGGAGACGTTTCCGACCGTTACGGCCGTAGTGTCGCATATGCCCTTCGCGCTGGTCCCATTTGCTTTCGCCATGTTCGTCCTCGTCCAGGCACTGGCCACCAAGGGTTGGATCGAAGTGTTCGCGTACGGCTGGGACCACTGGGTCAACCAAACCGGTACTGTCGGGGCAATAGGAGGAATGGGGTTTCTGTCTGTGATACTTTGTAATGTGGGCACAATGACTATATCCGACTGTTAGTTGGGCTGACCTGTATTAGTTCGCCGGCACCAATATTGGCACGACTATCCTTCTCTCGCGTGTGATACAGACCTGGCAGGCGATCCATCGTGCCAATGGCACCCCAATCAGTGACCGCACGTTCTGGTCGACAGTGTACAGCATGGCTCTCGGCGTCAACTATGGCGCATTCAGCACGGCTTTTAGTGCCTCTCTGGCTGGACTCCTATGGCGTGACATCCTTTCGCGGAAGCACATTCGTGTGCGGAGTTTAGACTTCGCCGTCGTGAATCTTCCGATCATCGCCATTTCAATGGCAGTGGGGTGTACCGTGCTTGTCGGCGAGGTATACATCATGCGGGACAATACCCCTTACGATGCCTGAGGAGGATGGCTTGCGGTTTTAAAGGCAAGGTATACCAGCGTTATCATCGCCCTTGATAGTGGGAATCGGGCGGACTCAGCGCATAGCAACATTCGACTAGCCTCTCTTTCAAAGTGCCTCCGAAGTCCATCGCTCCTTCCCCGCCAGGAGTCCAGCGCATACTTTCCCAATCGGGAATTGGATGTTGTGCAACGGCAGGAGCGATTGAGGCTGAGACTAGGACTCCGATTATCGGAGGAATGTTCCTCTCTGAGAAGATGCGTCGATGCGGCCTCCCAATCCACAGGACTCGAGGCCGTGTATCGCCTCTAGCTATACGGAAATCCGAGCCCTGCGCGTGGCTCTTCGTAGGAGGGAAGGTGCGGCCTTCCAAGGCTTCAAATGATGAAGGATTGTTTTGGATTATAAATTGTAAATCTCATAAGTCGAGGAAGTGTATATATATGTAGGTTGAGGAATGTAAAACGCCACTATACCTGCAGTAAACACATCTCACCGAATCCCTCACGTTCCAGTCCACTTCCACAGGGTGTTTAACAGATGCTCGCGTTGGACCGGCTTCCCTATGCAGTCGTTCATGCCCTGCGCAACATAGCTTTCTGCGTCGCCCTGCATGGCGTTGCCGGTTAGAGCGATTATCGGCATCTGCAACCCCATCTCGCGCACTTGCTCCGTCGCCTTGACGCCATCCATGACCGGCATGGCGACGTCCATCAGGACGACGTCGTACGACAATGGCTTTTTCTTGATCATCGTCACTGCCTCCTCGCCGTTCCAGGCGCTGTCGACTCGTTCAAAACCGAGGCTATGGAGCAGTTTCAGCATCACCATGTGGTTGACCATGTTATCCTCCACCAGCAAGACGTGCTTGTGGGGGGCAATCGTTCGCATTTCATCGGCGATATGGCGGGCCGGCGGTGCCCCTGCGCTGCTCCCGGTCTTGGGTGAGGAGGCCGTCGATGGGCCTCCCATCTTTGCGGTAAACCAGAAGACGCTTCCCCGGCCCTCCGGGTTGGGTGCATATCCCACGGCTCCGTCCATTAGCTCGGCCAGACTCTGGCATATCGACAAGCCCAGGCCGGTCCCTTGGTACTGGCGGGTCGGGGAATGGGCAAAGCGGCTGAAGGGAGTGAAGAGAGTATTGATGGCGTTATCGGGGACTCCGATCCCCGTGTCCGCGACTGCTGTTTTTACTATGTAGCAAGTCGGGTCCTGATCGTCGGGGCGGCAAGATGCTGAGATCCGGATATGCCCATCCTCGGTGAACTTGACGGCGTTGCTGACCAGGTTGTGCAGCACCTGCCGGTATCGCAGGGGATCTCCTCGAAGCCGGCTGGGAAATCCGGGTGCCACGTCCGCCGTCAAGTCAACACCTTCTTTCAGCGAGGACCGACAATTTCGGATGACAGCTCCGACCAGGTCGTTTACATCGAGGACGTCGGTGTGGAGAGAGAAGGCGCCCGAGGAGAGTTTGGAGTAGTCGAGCACGTCGTTGACGATCTGGAGGAGGACCGACATGGAGTCCTCGATGATGGCGGCATGCTCGCGCTGCTGAGGGGTAAGGCCCGTGTCCGCCAGCATGGTCATGGCCATCTGCATCCCGTTCATGGGCGTGCGGATCTCGTGGCTGATGTTGGCGAGGAAGTCCGTTTTCAGCCGCGACGACTCCTCGAAGGCGGCGATCATGCGCGCCTCGGCCTCCTTGCGCTCCGTGAGGTCGCGAGTGACCTTGACGAAGCCGACGTGCTGGCCGAACTGGTGGATGGGGGTGATGAGGACGTTGGCCCAGAAGCGGGAGCCGTCGCGGCGGTACCGCCAGCCCTCGTCCTCCATGCGGCCCTCCCGCATGGAGACGGCGAGGGCTTTGCTCGGCTTCCCGGTCGCCCGGTCCTCGGGGCCGTAGAAGACGGAGAAGTGCTTGCCAATGATCTCCTCCGCGGTGTATCCCTTGAGAAGGCTCGCGCCCGGATTCCAGGTGGCGATGTTCCCGTGCGGATCGAGCATGAAGATCGCGTAGTCCTTGACGGTATCGACCAGGATTTTGTAGGTCTCGTTCAGGTACCCATGTTGGTTGTGGGCGGAACCCTCGGTCACCCGGTGTGCCTCCAAGACGAGGTAGATGAGGGCGGATTCGTCGAAGATGGGCGTCACCCGCAGACTATCAGGCGCCTTGCCGGGAGACACGGCCTCCTTGACGAGCTGGACCTCCCTTGTCGAGCAGGCCGCGCGCAAGGCGCCGTAGAGAGTCGGGAGGTTGGGGGCGGGAATGGCGGCGGGCTCGACGTCCCCGATGGAGGCGTGGAGGAGCGAGTCGCGGGACTTGCCGGAGAGAGCGAGGTGGCTATCGGAGACTTCGACGATGGTCATGGAGGGGTCGAGGACAATGGTTGGGATGGGAGTGAGGCGAAAGATGGAGCTCAGGGTGGGAGGGGTTGGACGGGGAGCCTTCGCGTGCTTCTCGTCCAGCGAGACCGCGGACAGGCGACCGTCGAGAAACATGGCTGCACTGGGAGAAGACGCGAGGATGGATGGCTGGCATTCCTTCAGTGGCAGCGATGAATTCGCCTTCTGGAGAGCAGAGACATTCATTCATCCGATCTCTGCGCAGAGAGTGTCTCCTCCCTCCGATGTCCATGACGTCGGTGGCACTTCACATCTCGGACTGTGGGGGAAAATCTTAATTGGCGGAATTTCCGAGAGCTTCTTCGACTGGACGACTATCAACAGCATTTTCTCGATACTTGGCTACTATTTTTGACATTTGAATTCCCTTTCTGCATTGCGTGCCTGAACCTCCTGGCGGCCACAGAGGGCTAGTCACCTGATGCAGAATGATCGGAATCGAGACGCAGCAGAGCAGGGCAGAACATGGCCGAGGAGTGTGGAAGTAGCAATTTCAAGGCTGAGGACAACAAGGAAACCCCGTCGATCGCTGGCGATCCTTTCCATCGTGCGTCGATCATCTGCCAACAGGCTGCTCGTCGTTGGTGCCAGCAAGCTGAAGCTGATATCGGGGACCAGACGGATTGGAGTCTCTCAACGCCGCGCTATTGACGCCACATCCTTTCCCAGCCCGAAGGAAACAATCTTGCTTGGCAGGCAGTGGCATTCCCAACTTTGGACTCGCCATGGGCATCCTATTTAATGCTTGGACCAGGCTATACCGGGTCTGAGGTCCTGCAGACTCGAAGGCACCCGCGCCATGACACCAGCATTTCAGAGCTACACCCTGACGAGCTTGGATCATTTGATCCAGCCCATATATTTGGCGGGATCGTCACGGTTCGATCTGAAAGGAAAAGACAAGACCGAGGTGTTGAATCGCTTAAAGACGGCGAGCGATAGGCTGCTCGTCCATCTGCCGTTCCTTGGAGGGTTTGTCGTCCCTGCACCGCCGGTGGATGGGAAAATAAACGCCTACGAAGTCCGGAATTGCGAGGACAATGGAGATCCATTCCTCGTCGTCGAGGAGCATCCAGCATCAACCCCCCTCCTGCTGAACGGCCGTCTCAACCCAGACTTCCTGCCCCATGCACCGGCCTACCAGCCACAGGATCCATGCCCCGTCCTGCGAAACAAAGCGAATATTGTCGGAGATGCCCTCTTTCTCGTACAGTACTTCCACCATACGGTCATGGACGGACTCGGCGGCTCGGTGATGTGCAGAACCCTGGCGCAGCTCTGTCGCAACCCCGACACGCCGGCTAACGAGCTTCCGACGAGCGTAGAAGCACAGAAGCGCATGCGACAACATCTTCTCAAACTCGAATCTGCAACCCCCTCGCCGCTGCGCTGGGACCCAAAACCGTTGGAGCTCACGCCACTCGACCTGTCGGACCCCAGGAACACCACCTGGAATTGTCGATATCAGGTCCGGGTAGAGAAAGTGGAAATTCTCAGAGCTGCCTGTCTTATGGTGCGTCAGGCAGCCCAGGCAGGCTCCGCCAAAGGTGGAGGGGACGTCTACCTCTCCCCTAGTCTGATCGTGGGCGCGGTATTCGGCCTGTGCAGCTACCGTGCGCGCCAGGCCGCACGCATCCACGACGGGCGCGAACCCAACATTGTCGTCGCCGTCAACCTGCGAAAACAACTGGGCCTTCCGTCGACATACATGGGGAATGCGCTCGTCGTCGTCCAGTGCCCTCTCGACGCGCAGATCATCCCGGATGGGAACACCAGCATATCTCATGCGCCGTCGGGTGTTCATGTTAAGGACCTCAACCAGGTCTGCAACATCGCCCTCTACATTCTCAAGGAGATCAAGGCCTATACCCCGGACTATGTCGCCGGGATGCTCGCAACCCTCGGCGCCTTGACAGACCGGACTTTAGTTGGGCTCCCGTGGAGCGGCCTCGCATTCTCCGATACCCATAAAATGCCTCAATACGATGATTACGGGCCGCTGGGGGAGGTGCAGGACTTTTTTATTCCGGGTAATGCAATTTCTGGGGCGTGCTGGATGCTGGCGACGAAGCCCCTGCCCGGGAAGAAGAGCTTGGACTGGTACGAGTTGCAGATTGCGCTGGAGAGCGCGGCGATGCAGGAGCTGGAGAGGGATCGCTTGTTCCAGTGGCTGATTGACGCTGGGACGAGTAAGAGCAAGTTATAAAAGTAATATGCTAGGAACGCCTTGACTGCATACTTGTATAGAGAAAAGAGCAAGCTGAAGAATTTAAACGCTCAGAACCGACGACCAGTCCTCGTTCCTGATATACTCCTCCATCGATGTAACAGGGACCGTGATCCCAAGCTATACATGTCAGCTCACGCCGTCCTGCCGGGTTATAGACGTACCTCTTCGGCTGTCTTCACCTCTGGGTCTCCCCCAGTATACCCAAACTCCTGGACGTATCTGAACGTATCCCTGAGTTCGTTCTTCAAGGGCTCCGGAAACCCATCAAAATACTCTTCTTCAGAGACCTGCTTGTAGACAGCCCTGGCACCATGAGTCTCGCCCCATGCATGTATCCACTCCGTCCAAGTCATGAGCTGGGAGACGCCGATGAGATGCTTCCCAGCCGGGAGATCCACCAACGCCTTGACGAAAGCACCTGTATCTCTATGAGCCACCAAGAACGGCATGGGGAAATCCGGCGCGAAGGTATGTTTTATGACATAGGTCCCATCCGCCTGCCTCTGCGGCGTCAACGCGGGCGAGTTCTTCCAGTTCGTGGCATAGTGCCCCAGCTGGACTGTGCTCAGGCGCTCTGCTAATGCCGGAAACCGCTCGCGGATTACGCGAATAGTCTCGATCTTGCAATTGTTGTGCCATATATTGGGATACTTCCCGCCGCTTCCCCTGCGGGCGTCGCTGAGCGAGGAGTACACGAAGCGCTGCAGGGTTTTGAGCACAGCGGGACTGGCAGCTGCCTCGGCGGCGTTGATTCCCTGCTCGACTTCGCGATCGAAGCCGTATTCATTTGGGGAACGGCCCTTTAGGACATCTGGATTCGATAAGGCGTGGCTGAAATGGCTGACCCAGTCGGCGTTGCAGAAGATCACGGTTGCGCCGGCGAATGCTGCGAGCAGAGAGGCTTGCCCGTCGAGGTCGCCTTGGACGACTTCGACGCCTTTTGCAATGAGTGCTTGTGCCGAGGGACTGGATGGGTTGCGAGAGATCCCGCGGACTCTCCATCCGGGGAGTTGGAGGAAGGTACGGGCGACTGAGGAGCCCTTCACCTTGGTTAGTATGGCGAGCAGTGAGGGTTAGGGCTGGCACTGCACTTGGATGCCGGTCACTCCAACCACGACAATGAGGTTTGGCATTTTGACTTTTTGTATTTAAAATGGAGCTAGGGGTTGATCTGGGGATAAATGAACGGAGGTCAATTAGTTGCCGCAGCAGATACGAGATCTGATATAGACATCATAAATCCTCCGTATCGGCACAAAATCCCCCCGATTCGTACGAATCAATGCGACAAGCACGGAGACTACGGAGACATTGTCTTGATATTACAAATAAAGCAATTACACGGAGGAACGTGATCCGTATCATCTTTCCGTTCCCTGATGCATCCCCCGACGTCGAGAACCTGAGCTCAGTGACCAGCGTCTAGACAACGTACTGCACTGGATTAGCAAGAGCCAAGGCACAGATACGGCTCAGCTTACCGGGATAAATAAGTATGGCACCAGCCGCTCATACTCCTTCCATGCCTCCCCGTACTTTAGCCGACACTTCGCCACGTCCCGCCTCGTGCGATGTGCAATCATAACGACGAAGAAAACCGAGTAGAACCATGGGAAAGGACTGTTAAACCCCGTGATGAGACCCCAGGAGAGCGCAAAGAAGACGTCGCAGGTGTAGTGAACCTTCCGAGCGTAGCCATACCACCCGTCCACGAGGATCTTCTCGCCGCAGCTCGTTTCGATCGTCCGCGGGCTGCGGATCTCCTGCCACGGGAGCTGCGGGAATGTCTTTCGCTTCACAAAGGTGCCCTTCTCCATCATGCGGAACGAGTTTTTCTGGCTGTTTGTTGTGTCCCAGACATAGTACACGAGGAGGTACGAGATGTACAGGGCCGCCAGCGCGTACGGGTCCCACGCGTAGGTCGCTGGGTCCCGGTTGGCAAGATACAGCGTGCAGTGGCAGTAGGACATGGGCACGCCTGCGAGGTTCCAGAAGGTGAGCATGAACCCGAGTTTCTCGTAGTGCATGTCCCAGCTGGGGGCGATGAGGTGCTCGCCCTTTGCGCAGGCGTTCGCGTACAGGAAATGCGCCATGACCAGAAACCAGACCTCGCCGGAGACATAGCCATATCGTTCGTACTGACGCGTGGCAGCTGCACAGCTGAAGCCGAGAAGCATGAACCAGGGGATGCGGACCTCGTAGAACATCTTGAAGTCGAGGATTCCAAATAACCGCGGGTTCAGCTCTGCGCCCATGAAGAAGTCATAGATGGGCAACCCGGTAATACGATGCTGGGCGCCGCGGAGAAAGGCCGATATGTAGGCGTAGAAGCTCAGCGTGAACCCTGAGATGATGGCTACCGACATGAGCGGGCCAAACTCGTCGAGGAGGGTGTAGAGAGGAAACACTCCTGTCGCATGGAGGAGTCCCATGGCCAAGATTGTGACATATAGACTCGCATAGGCCGAGCAGTGATACTTTAGCTGTCTCCCGCCCTCATGGCGAAGAGGTTTTCCATATGCCTCAAAGCCAGGAAGCAGGATATAACACGCTGCCTCGAAGACATAGTAGGCCCAGTAGATCCGCCACGCACGGAAGCTAGGGTAGGCACCGCTGGAGATCAGATCTCCTAGATGATGCGCAAACTCCAGCCACGTTTGACCGTCGCGAGGAAGGGGCAGATGCCCGTCATAGTAGGTCGCACCGATCCACATGTAGTACATCAGCGCAGGGAACCCGATCATCAGGGCAAGGCATCCGAGGGAGCCACCGAATTCCAGCTGTCCGGAGTCGTCGACCCGAGGATCGTGCGTTTCACTGCATAAGTTGGGTGTCTCTGCCGATTTACGTTGTGCAGGGCGAGCGAGAGGGGTCCCCATCGCTGTTGAGCTCATGTTTGCGCGTCACTTCGACCCGGCCGTCGGCAGGTCTTGGGAGTTGGGAATCAATAAGACCACGAACGTAAACGCTGTCGAAGATGAGGGAGACTGGTGGCTCTTCTATCAAGGGAGAAGCTCCTTGATTCCTCTGGTATGCAACGCGAGGGGCTGCGTGACGCCAGGGACGTGCATCAAGCCTCTCGTCCCCCTCGCAGAATAAGTACGGCCATGGAGAACACGATCTGGATAAAGCCTGGCGGGAGATGACACCAAGCCGTTCATTTAGCAGCCGGAGAGAATGCAAAACACCCTGGCCACTGGCGCAGCCACTCCTGCAGCCCTACAGACGAGGTGTCCTGCTGCGGCAATAGAACTCAGGCAGGCTACTGAGGGAAAATATCCTCGAACTCCCCGCCTATCACGGTGGTGGAGCAAATACTACAACAGACGAGCATCGCATATCTGTCACCCGTGGCGTGCCTTGTTCGTATCTGGGGCAGGAGGACACTCAGTACCTGGCCAACAGGTCGGTCAACTGGGTCGATCCACTGAGGATTATCAACCCTGACGCTGGGAAATTCCAGGATACAGTGGGGAAGTAAGTAGAGATCTGTATATCCAACTGGCATGCTGTCGTACTCTCTACGCCGGTTGCCTTGTCCGAGTCCGTGTCCGAGTCCGTGGCCGTCTCTATTGTTAGTCCTCTGCATCGACGAAGTATATCGTGATTGGAGAGCTCATGCGATCGCACTGTTGCATCATTCGAGAAATCACTCCCAATGTGGTCGTTCGTATTCGGTCATTCTGGATATAATGCTGCCTGTTGGCACTCGAATATAAGAGTGGCTTCATCAGCTTTCTGTGGAAGGAAAACATTCACCATGTCCCACGGAATGCATTTCATCTCCCTCGTTGCCCTCTTTTATGGCGCCTTTGCCTTAGCCTCCTCTATCTGCCCGCCTACAGGGCCGGTGCTTCCGCCACCGCATATCCCCCGAAACGCATCCTGGTCTGGCATAACAGACGTGCTCAATGCGTTTGTCCAAGACAGCGAGGGCGATGGCTGGAATGCATCAATCAACTCGTTCTCGGTCGTAGCTACGTCCGCTGAGGATACGTTCTTCCGATATCACTACACTGCGCCGCTGAAGGACGAGATGGGAGTTAAGACAGTCGACGATGACACGGTCTACAGCGTGGCGAGTATTACAAAGGTCTTCACCGTTCTGGCTGTGTTGTTGGAGGACCGGCTGGACCTGGATGCGCCGATTGGAAAGTATGTCAAGGAGCTGGATACCTTGGAGTGGAAGGACGTGACGCTTCGCCTTCTGACCACGCAGACTGCTGCGATCCCTCGCGACGGTACGTCCGTAGCTAATCAAAGAATGGTATTAACTAACCTATATAAGGATATATGTTTGATCATGCCCCCGATGCATCCGAGCTGATGGAACTGGGCTTTCCCGGATTGAGGCCATCAGATATACCTCCCTGCGGGCTGAGCCCTGGGTCACGAATGTGCAGTCGCGAAGGTATTTACCATCCTCTATGCGCGTGAGTAATAATAACAGCGTTAGAACTTTTTGATTCGTTTTCCGAATTCAATTTTACCGGCGTGATTGGGGATAGAGTGGCGTATTCAGACCTGGCGTACATCCTGCTGGGCTACGCATTGGAGGACGTCACTGGACTGCCGTACGAACAAGTGCTACAGAAGAGTATCTTCGAGCCTTTAGGGCTTAAGGATACAAGCGGTCCGCCACCTGATGGCAGCCGGATGATCGTTCCGATCGACAGTGCCTCCTGGGTCGGCGTTGACTGGGCATATTTTAGCAAGTGAGTTACTGACAGTTGCTTCCAGCAGGTGAAATATTGACAGAGCCAGAACTGCCGGCTTATACAGCACTCCCAACGATCTTAGCGTGTTCATCAGGGCCATCTTGAACAATGTGCTCCTGAGTCGCGTCCGAACAAACGAGTGGCTCAAACCTGCGGCATTCACGTCGCAGCTCGATAACTCCGTTGGAGCTCCATGGGAGATATTCCGACCGACAACGCTGACGAACGGCTCTCGCCCGATCGACCATTACACAAAGAGTGGGGATGTGCCGGGGTTTTCCTCGTCGTATCTCGTGCTAGTGCCGGAGTACAACGTGGGCGTATCGATCCTTGGGGCTGGTCCGGATGCGTCGACGTTCGTGCCGCTGCTCCTGGATACAGTGCAGGCTGCGTTGATTCCAATGCTGGAGGAGATGGCTCGGATGCAGGCCGCTAAGGAGTACACCGGACAGTACGAGTGGAAGGCTGGGAACGAGTCCTCCGTGATTTCCTTAGGTGTGGACGATGGACCTGGCTTAAAGGTGTCCGGCTGGACCAAAGGAGCTATCGATATGCTGAAGTCGTTCGATGTGGCCATGTTCGGGTCGATTTCTGAAGACGCTGTGCCTCCGGACGTGAGGCTCTACCCGATAGGTGCAGACGACCGCTGGTACGTGGACTTCACGGAACAAGACAAAGGGCCGTCTAGCCAGCGGAAGAAGCCTGGGGCTCTCCGGGGAAGTGCGTGCATGCCGTGGTATAGAGTGGATGGATTCCACTATGGCAAAGTAAGGATCGATGAGGTGATGTTTCGTCGAGGGGAGGAGGGCGTGGTGGAGGGAGTTGAGGTGCCTGTGCTGAGGGAGAGCTTTCAACGAGTCAGGTAGCAACACTTGGTCGTGTATATCTTCAGCCAGACAGGTATTCAATAACCTAGGGTGCTGAGTATTGATTACGATATAGGGAAGGAAATAGCAGCCGCGTTACAGTGTTCGGGATCGATAAATGATATCATAACTCGCAGATCATACAAACTTGTGCTCAATCGTCGGCAGCTCGACGGCTTCTCCTGAATAATTCCTCCCATCGAGCTCTTGCAGGGAATTGGGAGGAGCCTCTGCTAGATGTGAGGTCTGCGAAGCGCCTCCCATCTCTCGAATCTCCCGGCCAGGCATTTCATTCACCGTCGGACCCTTTGTGTCGAAGTCCGCCGGTCCCTCGTATCCTGCGTAGTCGGCCGTGGTTATACTCGCTGGCGTGTGCTGCGAGGTCAAAGGAATATCCGGCTGCTGGTATGTCTCCTCCTTGGGCTGTCTGCGCCGTCGGCCGAAGTACATGCCGGCGAGGAAGAGGATCAGGACACCAGCGGCGATTCCAACGCCAATGCCTGCTTTGGCGCCCGTTGAGAGGCCTTCATTATTGGCGTTGTCTTCAGAATTGTTGTCCACTTTGTTATCATTCGTATCATCCGTCGCATCAGAGGGACGCGGTGTTTTCTCTGGGGTAGAAGTAGAAGATGTTTCGGTGCTCGTCGCCATGGGCTGCGCGTCCTCAGAGTCGCTCGCGCCTTCGACTGAGAAATTCGGCATGCATGTGAAGTCCTGGGGTGGCTCATCGGGATACAGACAGATGGTGTAGTTTGAGAGATCGAGGATGTTTTCGGGGGGGGTCCATGTGTAGCTGCCATTGTTGGGGATGCCAGCTACGAGACAATTGTCAGACCAAGACCACTTGTTACGAGGGAGTGAGGCATACAGCCCAGTTTGTCAGTGTACTCTGAGGCAATCACGGCCCCCCAGAGGAGCTCCAGCGTCACCGTCCCGTTCGTTGAAGGGTCCCATTTGATCGTCGTGGGCTCGCCCACGGCAAATTCGTAGCCGCCATCGGGGATGATGAATTTATTCGCGTCCACAAGGCAGTCCAGCAGGCTGAGGATGAGACACGAGGGGAGGATCATGGTGCTGCTGTGGAGGAGGAAGAAGGGAGTGCGCCGTGGCCATCTTCGTGAAGGTGCAGAATTTTCAGGAGCAAGACCAGCCAGGCCTTGATTGCGTCTCCGAAGGATTGATACGAAAGAGCCTCGAGTGGGCTGTTGATCGGGCCAAGAGCGAGAGCTCGTATTCTGGCCCAGCTCGTCCAACGAGAGCAGCCGGTCAGGATCAGATGCTTGGCAGGGGAAGTTGCTTTTGGAGTGATTCTTGCCTTTTGATGGTTGACTTGGAAGTTTGTTCTGTCTGAGGTGAGGGTTGGCTCGGTATTTCCAGCAAAGTCCACCGGGACGTTGATAGAGGAGGACAAAATCCCAAGCATTGCACAGAGACCATTCATGAAAATAACTCCTTGTTCAGACATCACAGCGTCTCTATCGCTGCGTGAACGACTTTCTCATGCACCTTTCTGTAAGAAGCGCAACAAGTATTGTGTTATATTCGACAGTAAAATGGCAGCATGCTATACCATCCAACGAAAGAATCAAACCTGAAGAGGAAATGGAAGAGAGAGAATAAAAGAAGAACACAATACACTAGACAGGATTCCGCCAAGCTTCCCTGAGAGTTCCCTTTTCACTTTTCAGCTTCGATGACGCCTCAGTTCGTCGCATCTCAGATGACATGCCATTTCAGCTTCAGACCTACCAACCACGGAGTCTAGCCATTGCGGTCCTCCTGCTCCATATCAGCACCATAGTCGAGAGGAAGTCTAAGCGCAGACTTACCTTCTCTCCTCGCATCCGATGAAAGCATCGTCCGTCCACACCTGCCTTCCTCCGCTTGAAGCAAGCTCCTCATTCAAGTGACGACCTGGCCAGCTCATCCACCCAGCCCGACTCAGTCCTTCCCAGCGAATGCCCATTTAACAGGAGATACGGCCAGGTGGAATAGGCTAATCCAAGAATGCCTATCAAGCGAGGTTCTTGCTGCCCTGGATTGACTTGGAGCTAGGGGTGACGCATAAGTCCTTCCCCTACATATTTCCAGTACCTTGGGGCGCAGAATTTCCTCATGGCCTTTCCCTTCCATATCATGATAAGGAAGGTTAGGGTGCACGCCATTGAAAGGACTCCCGCCATCGTAAAACATCCGGTCAGCCCCATGTTAGTGTACCAGGGAGTGATGCCATATGAAATGGCAAAACCAATTGTGTTTCGTATGATTATGACCGTCGTCGTAGACGGGCCGCTGATGTCTTTGAAACAGTCGACATTGTAAGATAAGGCGATCGACCCCCCTGTTACCGCACTAAAAGTGAGGATACCTGAGCCAAAGGCCAGACCGACCCAGTGGATGCCGTGTGCAGCGCCAACACCCCAGAGGATGAGACCAACCGCAGAAAGCACCGCCGATACCGCAAGTGGCCACAACCGTTGCTCCGCCTCTCTGATTCCCCCGTTGCGACGCGCAAGGTACAAAGTGTATGCATCAGCAACTTTACCAGACCATAGGGAACCCAGTGCTGCACCAATGATAGGGCCAACATAAACTGTCCCAACAAGCCCTGAAGACCAGCTGTACGGAGGTGCGCTCAGTATAGGGCTTGTAGTGGCATTCAGAACGTTGTAGAGTGATAGGTTGATGCCGTAAATCAAGCCTGCCCAAACCACATTGGGGAATTGAAACAAGAGAACGAGCGGTAAGTGGGCAGTCCTTATTGTTTCGGCGAAGGTTGGCTGACCTGGCATGTTCGCGAACAGTTTCATTCTTTGCATGAATGTCTTCTTGGTGGGTGCAATAATAGCGGTAAATCCAGCTCCAGTGCACTGGTTTTCCGGCTCGCAGGCTTTATTAATCTCCAGTTTCTCTGCGCTGTGTGTATCTGTCCCATCACCAACATCCTCACGGGCAGTGCACCGTGCTTCTGGATCGCCCTCTCTCTTAATGTGCACATTTTCTGCTGGGGGGTCCGCTGCCCCGTCACTAACACCCTCGAGGGTGTTCCGGAAATATTTCGTTTCCTCCATGAAAAAGAAAAGTGCCAAGGTCGCAACCCCAGCACAGATGGCCCCAAAATTCATGACCCATCTCCACCCCGCGGCTAGTGCAAGCCAGCCAGCAATAACAGGAGCGAGGAAGTTCGATGCGAAGAGAGTGAAGACGTAAATGGCCATCCACATACCACGATCATGAGCGAAGTGGACATCGGGAATGGACATCTCGGGCACTGACTCGATAGGAGAACCCGCAAGGCCCACGAGGATTCGGTGTGCATACCAGTCGGCAGTGGTTTTGGAATATGCTGTCCATACCAACAGTGGAACACACAGTAGGGAAGATATGATGTAGACTCCGCGTCGGCCGTAAGTTAATGCAATAGGCTGCCAGACCAGACAGCCCCATCCAAGAAACAGGAACATCAGCCCTGTTCCTTCTACGAGGGAAGCAGTGGATATTCCGGTGTCTCTGGTAATATCTGCCAGGACAGAGTATTGGACAGTGAGGGCTATTCCGATCAACGCCGTGTACACATTAACCATGATCATGGAAATGAGTTTTCTCTTTGGCGCCCAATTGAGGGGGTCCTCGGGATCCGAGCTGGGTGTCGGGACGAGTTCAATGTGACGCTGCCCATCTATTTCTTCGATCTGGATATTGACGAGGTGGATTGTTCCTGGGATGACGTCCCGCGGAACATTCGAATCGTTCAAGGTAGACATATTTTGTACGAGTTGTAGAAGAGTAGCTTCACCCGTTGGTGTGCTGCGGTGCTTGTAAAAGTTGGCCGACGTCGTTGATCTTGCTTTGGAGGACCAAAAAATCCGATTCCAACGTATTCTTGCAACAGTGTGCCAGGGAAAGCCATTTTATATTTTATAACTAGGCCTTATTGTATGAACCGATCAAATTTTGTGAAACTTAAAAACTCCAGTTGGATTCTGCCTTCTGCCCGGCCGAGCCTTCTTGTGGTGGATCTACTTCGACGAGAAGAGCAGTTGTGTCCGGAGTCTCGGACAGTGCTCCCTGAAAAATGGAGCACGATACCGCGGACCCAAATCTCGCTCACTGGACAACCAGCCCATTCGCGTGCCTTGTTAAGTGAGAAGATAAGGTTAATTAGGGCGTGCGTCCCTAAGAGAGACCGTTGAGCGAAAGATAGCTATCGATTCAGTTCTCTCATTGGGCGCGGCAAAGTTGTCACGGGGTACACCCACTCGCGCGCCCAACCAGGCGGATGGCCATACCCAATGGGAGGCGATTGCGGCCTATAATCACCCTAGTCTTCGGCGAAATGGAAACCAGACATTAGAGAGTCTTCATCAGGCTCAACAAAGCCACAGTGTATGACAGCAACACTAAAGTCCATGTTCTGCGAGGACCCAAATGGACGAGATGTTCTGCCAACCCTTAAGGTTCGGAACCGACATCCCCAAGAGATCTACGAGGGCCGAGGAAGGCTAACGAATTGACCCCAGCGTAACCTTAATGGTGCTTTTCCATCCTAAAGGTTACCTATTAGCTTTCGATCTTGCGCAATTACATATGGTTCGCTTTCTATAGAATATCTCTCGGAATGAGGGTGGGTTTCGCTTTTATCTGGTATTGGTCTACTTAAAACTAAGTGAGTCCAACTACTTCATCTGATAAGAGTTTCGGACAATGCATGGAGTGACTCGATATGGAATATCTCTCGGCACGGGGGTGGGTCTCGCATTTATCCAGTATTGGTCCACTTAAAACAAGTTAGTTGATGACTTCATCTGATTAGAGTTGACTCGAAGGCTGGGTCAACGTCCCCGCACCCGAAAGTTTTTTTTTTTTTTTTGTCTCTAATCCATCCAACGCCTGAGCCTGCGTTTTGCAATACGTGGCTGGGCTACGTGAGGAAGTCGACCGTGCCCCGCGAAGGAGTATTAACCCATTAGATACCACGAAAGGTAACCAATCACTAGCAATAACTAGCAAATGGACTCCTGCTCAGCTAAGATGAGGACATACAGCCAATTGCAAGACTTCACTAGTAAAAAAGCATGCAGCCATTGAGTCTCCACAGAATAGGGGTTGTAAGAGTACCCAGACACGAGCATGGGTGCTGACGAGAGAATATATTGTTCTTGTTCTTCAGATGCAGGATTTTCCAGTAAGTTCCTGCAATTCGCTCGGTGTTCTGATAGTCCGAACGACCGATTCATCACGATCGTAGACAAATGCATGCTCTGCAGACGATGAAAGCCGAAGAAATATCCCTTTGCCCTTCTTACTCCTTGATTTCCTCAGTGTGCAATCGGCCAAATGTTTGCCTGCCTCCCGAGTCCGCCCACCTCCGAATAAGGATTTTCCGGTGTGCCATTACTTGCATTTCTGGATAACCAGGGCGAACAGGTTGTTGAAAGTGACTCTTCTTCGCAGCCACTCATAACAAGTCTCCCGAGCGCAAAGACAATGGGGGTACGGTGTCTTGACCAGCTCAGTGTTCGGATCCTCATTAAGGGTTGTTTTGGATTGTGACCTCTTGTTATCTGTTCAATTTTTATGAAGTCTGCGATCTCGAGAATAAGAGAAGACTACTGGCTACAAGGAAAGAAGTAGAAGCGGAACAATTTTGTTGTGTGTGTAGCGAGTTAACGCGGAAAAAACACAACTCAAAGAAAATCGGCCGGAAAACCCTCACTCCGACTGCTGACTCCAGCAACCAGCAAATCAATCCTCAACAAGTCTGACAAGATTTGTATGGATCAAGAGCGTGCCTAGAGCCATCGGATACTCTTTTGATGATAGCAGATTGGGACTGGAGCGCTCGTCCATGTAGGAGTCGCCTCGGTGTCGTCCAACCTCACGACCGGACCCACCATGTCCAGTCTTCCCCACGGAGTTGACCCAAAGCTTGTCATGAAGGGAGAGCTCGGCGCCGTGTACTGCGGGAAGACACGCTTCCATCCTTCAATTACCTCAATCATGATTTCCGGGACAGACTGTTCTGGGGTTGAGAACCGAAATTTGAATCGATCCATAGTCCGCCGGACAACATTCAACGGATAGAGACCAACTTCAGGGTCAAGCAGCGTCGCGTCTGCCGCCAAAAGTGAGCATGCCACGTGGTAAGAGCCGCCTTGCTGGGCACGATCCCGGATGGCCATCATGGTAGCCAAAGCGCCTACTATACCAGTCGTCATGTCACACATTGGCAGGGGTGGGAGCACGCTGGTTCCCGGCTGGTAGCCCAATGCACGTCCCATCACATACGAGGCGCCCGAGGCTGCATCTCCAATTTGTTGCCATCCAGGTCGCTCGGCAAATGGCCCGTCAGTCCCGTAGCAGTTTTCATCCACATAAATGATGCCCTTGCCTCGATCGGCAGCTGTAATCAACATGTCGTGTAGGCTGAGTCCCCTCTTGCCTAAGGATCCGTAGCGGAATCCTTGAATGAACACGTCTGCCTCGCCGATGAGCTCGGTAAGAAGAGCCATATCCGCTTCTTCGCTGATATCCAGGTCGATGGTGCGCTTTCCGGCATTTAGCGTCAGTTGAAGGACCTGATTAAGTATTAGCGTATCGGTGTGAATTAAATATATGACGGAATGGCGGTAGGCATGTCTGGCTTACATTCCAGTCTGCCAGCTTACTGCAGTTGACCCGAATCACATCTGCACCATAGGACGCCAGGATGACCCCAATAGTTGGACCGGCGATGATCCGAACCATTTCTAAGACTTTGATCCCGGCCAACGGTCGGCGATCCGGAAGACTTGGAAGGCGCACGGGAGGCGTTGGTTGTGCGTACGATTCATGAGTGTAGTTGACCAGTGGGAGCCTTGCTAGTCGTTTCCCCATTTCTGTCTGCCTCCAGCCCTCAGGGGTGTAGCAGATGCTCCCACAGAGCCCATTCCGTATATTGTGCATTTCGAGCTCATCCGCACCCCACTTCTGCACGTACGCCTTGAGATAGTTATACGCATGCTTAGACGAATTGAGAGCCACGTCCATGTTGATCCCCATGGAAGAGAGGGTCTTCGTCGCATCCAAGGATCCATGGAGTTGGTACCAAACACGAGAGTCCTTCGTTGGATACAGCGCCGTCGTGCTTGCGGCCAGGGGCCCGTCGAGACACCCTCTCTCGAAGTCCCTCGTGAAGATGCGGCGCAACGTTCCATTGCGCATGCGAGTCGAGATGTCTAACCCATCGACATAGGGAGAATAGGTTGATGCGAGCCAGAAAGCAGCGTGATCGGTGTTGACAGTCACGCGTGATTCTTTGGCGGGTTTGCCGCCTCGAAACTCCAGCAATTCGTTGGCCACCACTCCGCACATGGCGTGAAGGACCGCTGCCACAACCGGGCCTTTGAAAGGACCGGGAATCACCGGTTCTGCGCCTCCCTCGAAATGGACAGTACGCCATAGAGCAGGGTCCTTAGTGAATCCGGGGGTCCGAGACGAAAGCACGCCAAACACACGCTGAGCGTCTTCCGGGACTGGGAGAACAGTTGCATCAATAAAGGTTCCTGGGCCGTATACAGCACAGCCTAATATCGTCTTATGAGCGTCGGTCCTCATTTGAGCGGTCGGAGATAGATGGCACACTGATCGATTTTGCGCAGATGAAGAGCAGTGGGTGGAATGAGTAGAATGAAACATGCTAGCCTGAGTACGCAGACCCTTATATAGACTCACTACGGCCACCGGGGTTCGAAGATCAACCTTCAATGGTGCTGAGGGACTGATTAATCTTCAAAATGAGTGTTTAATGTGAAGGAGGAGCGGAACATCGGCACCTTCTGTGAACCGGATCTGGAATTTGACTAGCCTCGCCAATACGATTGGGCACTTGACAACGCTTCATGCGCAATTAATGAGTAAAAAGATAGCTCCCTAGAGGCTTCTCTTGTCAAAATACGCTCTCGGCATGGCAATTACGGCAATTACAAGCCGCATTTTATGGCGAGTTAGTTTAGGTTCGTGCTGCTTCTTGCATTTGGGCGGTTACATTTACGAACTTTCCGCAGAGTTAAACTTAACGTGATCACATCGAAGCAAACGGGTAAGCTTTGGGATATACAAACACACGGAAACCGGCTGCCAGCGTAAGCCAATAGTAGATAAGTGCGAGACGGGTACGAGGGCTGTCGAAAGGTTTACCTCGGTGTACATTTTTCATTTTCGTTCACGTTCCCGATGATCGGTTATTATCGACATAGGCTAGAAAAGTCAACCAAAAGCAGACAAATGCGAAATCACGGGAAGTCTAACTCCCATAAGTGAGTTTCTGCTGTTTTCCGGATATACCTTCCGGCCCGCAGCCATGAGGGAAAGATTCGTAATCCCTATGCGAAAGACTCCTTGCTCTTTTGGTACGTCGGGCAACATTGTCTCAAGCAGCCTCTTGGCTGACCGCGGATTGGCCCCAATCTTAGCTGTGAAAGTTAGCCTCCGTATCCCTCACGGGTTAGTTCTACTCTGAGTTTACTGTTATGACGCCTTGACGAAGCCGGAGTAAAGGAACAACCTAGCAGCAGGTCCAGTGCTGCGGGACCCGCATTTATCTTCCATTGGTTAGCCCCTTCCTAGCAAGCCTCCAACACAGCTCAACTCTCCGCTCCTAGTCACACAGGGACGCCTGGGTCGAGGGCCTCGTAAATGACCTTCTGACAAAGCAGTATCTGTTGGCAGGAGGTTACGGCTCCGTGAAAGGCGCATATAAGAACAAGACCCTCTGCCCGTTCAGACACTTCCAATTACCAGTTTTTCCTTTCGTTGCCAGGAACACTCCCTCATCTTCTTTCGTATCCAACGTACTTGTCTCATCCTATCATGAAGGCCGCTTGGGAATGGAAGGCTGAAAAATGCCGGCAGATCTGCAAAGACTCCATGAACCCGGAGTGGCTGCTCCCCGAGTCCGAACTACCGGGGGAAGGACAACTCAACGTTGTCACTTTCCCGGACACGTGCGGGCTGTTAACCTCTGAGCAGGTTAAGATCACTAAATTAACGGCAAACGAGCTCGTGGAGCAGATGCACACGGGGAAGCTTTCCGCAGTGGAAGTGACAACCGCCTTCCTGAAGCGGGCCCATGTTGGCAACCAGTTAGTGAACTTTGTAACAGAGTTCATGGTTGAAGAAGCGCTTGATCGTGCTGCCGAGCTTGATGATTATTTCAAGGCTACTGGAAAGTTGGTTGGACCCCTCCATGGAGTTCCCATCTCGGTGAAAGAGCATGTTGGTTTGAAGAACCGTATATGCCATGCTTCTTACGTGGCATGGACGGACCACATCCCTAAGGAAGATGCACTGCTTGTTCGGTTATTGAGAAATGCTGGGGGTGTCTTCATTGCACGGACAAATCAGCCTCAAAGCATCATGGTTAGATCTTCCCTCATCTCCTTTTTTTTTTTTTTTAATACTGATTTTTGTCGCAGCATATGGAATGCAATAACATCATCTACGGAGAGACAGTTAATCCGTACAACCGAAATCTGACTGCTGGTGGCTCAAGTGGCGGGGAAGGTGCTTCAATAGGCCTCCATTGTGCTGCCCTTGGTATTGGCACCGATATCGGAGGATCCATTAGATATCCAGCTGCTTTCTGCGGGAGTTATGGTCTTCGGATTACCGCGCTTCGGAATCCTTACAAAGGCGTCTTCCTTGCTGGAGGGGGAAATGAGAGCATTCGTTGTGTTATTGGCCCCCTGGCCAACAGTATAGCGGATTTGAAGCTCTTCCAGAAGGCGGTTATTGACCAAAAACCATGGGAAGAAGAAACAAGTCTGATCCCATTGCCTTGGAAGGAATTACCTTCATTCAAGCCAGAGCAGATTACGGTTGGCATTATGTGGGATGACGGGTATGTTTCGCTCATTTATTTCATACGAAAGCCCGAAACATTGCGCCGGAGAGTTGCGGTAGAGCTAATATATTTATAGTATTGTGCGGCCGTTCCCACCCATGACCCGTGCACTCCAAAATGCCAAAAGCAAGTTGGAGTCTGCAGGTGTCAAACTGGTGAACTGGGAGCCTTACGAGCACCGGCGCGGATGGGATATCCTTAGGTGCCTTTACTTTCCAGACACAGCAAATACCCAGAAGGCTATACTGGAGGAGGGCGGCGAGCCTGTTCATCCTTTGACGGAGTGGGCCTTCGCGTATGGTAAACCTCGATCACTCAGCTTAGCAGAGAACTGGGAGTTGAATGTCCAACGAGAGGAATATCGAGCAGAGTACGTATTGTGATCAAGCTGTCTCGGACTCTCCATCTAACAAGACCAGTTATCACCGGACGATGAACGAGCATGGAGTAGACTTCATTCTGTGCCCTCCCTATACCGGTGCCGCTTCGGAGATTGGCACAGGACAGTACTGGCATTACACGGCCATCTGGAATATACTTGATCAGCCCGCTGTCATTTTCCCTACCAGGTTGGTGACTGATCCTCAGGTGGACAAGGTGGATCCGAGTTTCAGGCCACGAAACCCCGAAGAGAAGAGGGAATGGAAGAAATGTAAGCTAAAAGGGTACCCTAAAAGACGAACCCTAAAAGACGAACCCTGGTACTGATAAGAGTCTACTTAACCAGACGTTCCTGAGAAATTTGCAAATGCGCCTCTTGCACTTCAAGTGGTGGGCAAGCATTTCCAGGATGAAGCTACCCTGGAAGCGGCCGAGTTGATCTCAAAAATTGTCCTGGCTGATTGAGCTGTTAACCAATGCTCAGTGCTCTGCTTTCCACGTGTATTCACAATCCCGCAATTGATATGTGTTGAAGGCTGTGAATATCAACTATCCGAGCTAAACTGCTTTTGTGAATCGTGTGATTTTCTGTATTGCAGTCAGAGATAA
Organism: Aspergillus lucknowensis; assembly: GCF_044049455.1. Taxonomy (NCBI): domain Eukaryota; kingdom Fungi; phylum Ascomycota; class Eurotiomycetes; order Eurotiales; family Aspergillaceae; genus Aspergillus; species Aspergillus lucknowensis. The sequence goes on along the minus strand of NW_027263605.1, from coordinate 70,122 downwards.
ATGGGAGAATCAGACAACCCCGTACCCACCGGATAACGGGTGTAGCCAAACACTTGCTGTGACAAAGAAAATATGGCCTATCATACTTCTGTCCTAGGCGTATCAAATCAGAGCCTTACTACCAAATTCTTCCCACTAGGCTACCAGAATCTCCATCTGCTCTTTCGTTGAGCACAAGACAAATTTGCACTCATCCTTTCCAATGCGGACCTCGTCGTCGTTGCGGCTGGGTTTGTCATTTATTGATTTCCAAGTATTCGGAGAAGTATAAAAGAAAAGTGGCATATGGCAAATAATTGTGAGTAGTAACGCTCTACGGACCTATAAATGATACCTCTCGTATACCACTTCTCGATGTGCAGCATAAAGTATTCAACGAGCAATTTCTGGCCGTTTTCTGGGCCGACAGATCCTGCCTCATTCATTTCCCAAAAAACTGATCAGTCTTCCTCCAAAGGCTTGGGTGCATAATTGCTTATGTGACGACTTGCAGACTGGTGGAGGAGATGGAATCCCCGATGACCGAGCAGTAACCGGCGGTGTAGACGCCTATGCAATCCAGCGTCAGTGCGCGGGTTGTGTGAGAACTATCGTGCTGCCGCAAGTATCAACTGGAGGAAGCAATGGCAGATACTACTGAAAAGAAATATTCTAAGTGCCCATTGAGCGTTACATGTGGCAGAAAGGGGGTGAATGCGAGGCTTTTCGACGTGGAGAAGGCATGGAAACAGATATATGAAACTGGGGGGCGAAGTGTTTCGATCCTGCGGAGGCACCAGGCGTCAGTGGAACATGTTCTGAATTACCTTGTTTAGAATAGTGGAATTCAGAAAAATATACATAACTGGTAACTTAAGTATTGGCACAGTCATTCTTGAAATTGCCTTGACCAGATCACACTGAGAATCTGACAGCGCGACGCCACTGTCTAACCAAGAGGAAGAAGGACGGGCGAGGAACGGGCCTGGTCTATACAGAAGAAGCAACGAAGCTGTAGAGAAGCGTAGTTGGTAAGAATCTCGAAGACCTAACGGAGTACAGACTACCTTACTCAATAGGACCATGGAGTATGTATTCCTTTCCCAGTTTGTGTCCCCAGGTTTTGGCTTGAATCAGGCTCCGCAGTTTCCCTGTGGACTTGAACATCGACTGTGGTGGTAATCATAACTTGTTCACCTTCGATCCCCGCACAATACATCTCATTATCCAAAGCAAATCCATCCTCACTAGGTGAACCACCCCGCCGATGCTTCCTTATCCTGTGTGTAGACCTTGGTTGAATAATGTTGAATTCGTGTCCACTGTGGTCCTGATGATGCAAGGTCGAAGGTGATCCTTTCGCCCAGAATGCTTTCGTGACAAGAGGTTTGAGGATTGGCATATTCGTCGTTATGATTCCCATAAAAGTTTCACGGACACCCCACTTGACAACGTTGGAGGTCGACGGGGTTCCACTCAGTGATAGAGTAGTGCGAATTATGGATGCGGCCATCACAAAAATACCGGAGCTGAATAAAATGCTAAGAAGAAACTTCCTGCAAATTGTTAGACTGTCCATGCACGCAGTTTGGTTAAATTGGACATAAGGGTGGAACGTAGCAGATGTACAAACCTCTTGGGTGTAACCTTGACTTTCCATACGAGCGGAAGGGGAATGAAGAGACTATGCGAAATCCGTTAGTTGAATTGGGAAATAATGAGAATAGGAGTGCTTTACAGCGCGGCATCCGTTCTGCGGACTCGATTAGAGGGATTTGCAATTCGAATAGGGAAATAGGGAACGACACTCACACGACATTTAGCACGCAAGTCACTATGAAATTTTGGGTTTTAACACCGCATCTGTCTTCCCAGGGACCATTAGCAATGGTCACACACTGAGGTTGGCCGGGAGCACACCGTTCGATGCTGGGTAGACCATCCAATTATGAGCATACCTGCACGACATAAGCTCATGTATCCATAAAGAATCAGCTGAACTACTTACGGCCAGCAGGAAAACGTGATTGTCAGGACAACCGCAATATAGGACAAAAGACATGCAACTGCGAGCCATCGTGCTAGCTTTTCCTGCCATAGTCCAAAGGCTAAGCGCTTACTACAATTGCACTCTTGGTTAGCTAAAAGTACGAAATAAAGCCAACAAGAAAAGCTCACTAGAAAAAAAGCATGCAGCCTTTTAGGCCCCAGAGAATAGCAGTATATGAGTACCAAGACACAAGCAGGAGTTTAGAGCCCAGAACAAATGGCCCGTATTCGTCAGGTGCGAGGTTTACAGGTACGTCCATATTGGTTCCTAAGTGAGCTTCGGGGTGTTAGTTGCGTATGCTGGTTGCATCACTAAGTGTTGGTCCAAAAGATTACCAAGCTGGTGTACCAGAACGGCATCCAACGTAAACAGGCCGAGGACCTAATTGTGGTGTCAATATCTGCCACGGCAAAAGACTGCCGAGCTATGCGGAAGGTCATCCTACCATAACGATCATGTAGTCATCGCCTTTGAGGCCGCGCAAACCCACTAGCCTTGCTCTAACAAAGAAGCGGAGAAGGATGATGAGAATTCCAGCGCCATATTCCGCCCACTGCTCTTGCAGAAGTGGAATATCTTTAAACGGATGATTTTCTGTCATTTTGAATGACAGTGGGCGATTGGATATTTCACGAAGTGGACTTGAGGCAACATATTTATAGAGGAGAAGCCAAGTATTCGAAGACGAACAGGGGACGCTCGTCCCCCGCAACAAAATACAAAGCTGTAACGGGTTGAGGTGGGGGTCGCAATCTTAGTTATGTGCAATAAATAGCACGAGCTCCGAAGGTCAGATGCGCAACTGGAACATACAGTTATGATGCCAATTCTGCCCTACTTTGGACGACAGGGATACTATCCAACAAGGTTTGATTGCGACATATGGCAGTTCCCAACAATATGTGGAAACGGAGACAGTGGAGCTGCCAGATTGTACACGTAACTCATCGGGTTCTACGAATTCCAAAATTACAATGATAGTAAAAAATGTTTATTGCGGTGAGCAGCATTTGGTGAGCAGCATTTTAGTACGTGGGTACTTAAATGCATATTTCTCTTCAGGATGAGGAGGCTCGAATCCCCAAGGTTGACATTCACCTTATGTTGTCATGTTGTGAAAGCACTTTGTTTGACCTTGTGATTTCACTAGTACCACGGGCCTGACAAGCCTCCAAATCCTTTTAATTCTGCCATTTCACTTCTTATCCTAAATTATTATTTTACTTTGTTACTTTGAGCTGCTGAGCACCTTCCTCAGACTTGAATTGGAGATGCTGACGGCTATCGGTATCTCGCTTTTAGCTACCATTGGCTGATTCTTTCTGGAACCTTTTCGGTTTTTCGAGAACAATCTCCATTCCACGTATTCCTATTGGTTGAATTTCGTGCGGCCAAGTGGCAATTTTTGAGTCTCGGGCGGATCCTCATGGGGGCAATGGCCAATGGTAGGTAAATGCGAGGGTTGCGGGGGATGAATGGCCAAATGCGTGGCAGTGCCGACATAACCAAATGGTCAAGAGAAATCAAAGAGCTCGCGGCTACAAGAGGTCAAACGACTTGATGGCAATGGCCTCTTGCTTCTATGGTGTTTTTCGGTCATGTTAAATAGCCTTGGTGAGTTATGCTTTAAAATCCCCAAGGATCAGTCCTCATTCTACATTTGGTTCAATTGTTTTACCCCCAAATCCCATCTGCTTCTTCTTACCTAGTTGAGGCCCCTGGTCCTGCCCTTACACTAGCCTTAACGGACTAGCCACAGACGCGACCTGTGTCAGACAGGATAGAAAGCTCCAAATCAAGCAGCCGAAAACAACAGTTGTTCGTGGAAAAAGGGGCTGTAACATGCAGCTGTTTATATTTTTATTGGTTCCTAGGGTAGTTCCCAATGTGTGAAAGTGTCTTAAACAGAAAATCTTGCTGTTGAGAATTTTCATCTTAAACTCTGCGTTATTACTGTATGAGCGGTCCTATGTAGGATGATCAGTAGGGAGGCTCTCGGAAATCTTCAGCTTACATCTCCTAGCCGACTAGGGATGAGATTAATATGCGAAGTGCACTTGAAAGATATACCTGAATAAACACGATTAGTCTGTGGCTGTCATCTGGCGCTGTCATGTGGTTTTGGCGATCTGCTAATTAGCTAGATAGCTTGGACGCGCTTAGAGAGACACAGGGCTACAGTGGCACGACGAGATTTAAATACTAGTGCTACAAATACTTCTCTAGTAAGTCTAAAACGGCGACTGTTGAAACCCATCATATACGAAGTTTTCCGAATGTCTAATATTGAATATATCAACATTTGTCTGACCCAGTGCCTGGACACTGGCAGACACCGTTGCAGAGAGCTGAGCACGTGCTGGTCAACGTCATGAAATGATAGCACCACCTATTAAGAATGGAATGACTTCCTCTGTACCAGGAGCAGGTTGTAATTCTAGAGCATTTCTACGAAATCCTACCTTCGTGAGGCTCTGTAAGTTCTCAGTAAAATTAAAGAACAGGAGACCAAGGGGGCCATACCATAACTTCAACCATTCCCTCCAATGATCGCCCGATACTGGGAAACCGTTCATGCATCGAGGTATGGTAAAATGGCGTGATAAAAAAGCTCTCAAATACCCTATGTAGGTACGGCTCTATCATATGACTAAGAATCTCTTGATAAGGCACAAGACCTGTTCTAATCCCATTACCAAAAGCAGCCCTGAATATTCTTTTTACACTCATTCCACACTGTACAGTATGCACATCTTTTATGCCCTCTCCTATTTCAAAGGTAAGCTTTCATCCAGCTTAAACTCTTTCACCAGTCTTTAGGCCCATAACGAGCATAACCATGCCCCTGTCAAAGGCGCTTATAGTATATTATACCATTCAAGGAGTTCTAGGTGGTTTAGCAGTTGCTATTCTCAATGGCCCATGAATAAGCATGAAGTTATTTTAAGCAAGCGCATAACTGTAATTGCATAAATATTAGTATGAGGTCTAGCAATAGTAAGCTCACATTATAACATCTAGTTGGTCTCAGTAAGTCTTGGATTCATTGATTATTATCACGTTCCTTTCTACAGCAAATTGTGCCCTGTGATATGGCAGGCCTTTGCCTTGGCCTGTTTATAGCTAATGCTCGGGAACCCACAACATCGTGAAGGACAAACTCCATTCCTTTTCGATCAATAGTTTGATGATTAAAACGCTTCAAATTCTTGGCGATGTGTCGGGGAAATGTGCGGGGCCCAATCAGGCAAAAGTTTAAGGGGTCTTCGGCACTCCTTGGAAATAACAACTCATCTATTCAGCGCCATGAACAAGTTGAGGCCGAACCATGGAAAGCAGCGTGGCGATAAGATTGAGCTCATTTGCGAGGAATGGAAAGACGTACAGAATGCGGGGAGCAAGGAGAGAGTCCGGATCCGGGGAGTTCCTTTGGCCTCCAAAAAGTCCGCGTTAATGACGGTCGCTAATTGGCCAAGGGCAGTGGGAGGTTTTTGGCAAAGTCAAAATCCCCTCACCCTCTCCCAAACAGGCCCTTGCCCTTAACTACGGCTGGCTGGTTATCAGTATCTACGGGACTATAATCTTTGGTTTAAACTTAGTCGACCTACAATAACAATGATGGTTGCCACACAACTGCTCCATGCGAGACTCCGCTAGGACTAAACCGCCACTAACCCAAATATAAAATCTGTTAGATAACAACCCCCAATTTCTTCTCAAACGACCATCAGTCAGTACCCACTCTGTCTAACGAAGCGACGAAGCTTTTGCTGCTCGTTCAAAGCATACCAAAATCACCTTTGGGGATACATAAACAGCTCGCTGGTCGTGTGATGCGCTAGTTTCTTTCAATGTCGGCTGCAAGACTCCGAACAAAAACAGGTTGCCTTACCTGTAAGGAATCCCATGAATTGCATTGCCTAATCCTGTGCCTGATAATTCGTCTAGGCAGAAAACGGCGCGTTAAGTGCAGCGAAAATCGCCCTCACTGTCGAAATTGCTCGACAAGGAGGCTCCCTTGTGTCTGGCCGACTGCGCGCGACCTCTACGATCGTCGACATCACTGCCTCCGGAGTAATAGTCGAACGACCATTTCAGAGAAAGCAAATCCACACGCCGTTGATGGCCTAGGACGAAGGGATGTGGAAATGCTCTCGTCATCGCTGCTGCTACCTGCTCACCTTGTCACGTCTACGTCCACGGTCTTTCGGTGCGACCTGGAGTATAAACTCTTTCATCACTTCTGTGACAACTTCATTTCTACTCTCCTCCTCCCCAATTCCCACCCAGGATTTCGCAGAGACTACTGCACCTTCCTAGGTGGGCTGTCCCTGCAGTTCGAAACTGTTAGATCAGGGATCCTCGCTTGCAGCGCAATAAACCTATACATGCTGACAAATGACGAACGACTGCGAAGCGCCTCCCTCACGTACTATGCACATGCAATTTTGATAGTCAACAAGGCACTCGAAAACTTCAATTCGCTCATTGACAAACCAAGTGATGACATAGTCAATGCAATCATCTATTTATACATATATTCGGTATGTATTTCTTCCCCGGACGAGGAGGACTTCATGTACAATGCTAATTACGAAAAACTCTTCACGATAGCTCTGGGGCCTAGATGCTGCGGAAGATGCATCCAAGCATGTTATGGGCGCTGTTCACGCTGTGAATTTGCGCTATGATCGTTCTCAGAATGCCTTCTCCATGTCACGAGCAAGCGACCGCGTCACTGCAGAAAGTGTGCTTTACCAGTCCTGTCTGCTCGCCATCCGACGGCCTTTCTTAGCAGATTTCAAAGTGGATGACGATTTGATAATGCGGGTTGAGTGTACTCTTCAATCCTTAACCTTTCTCGACGCCTCTGCCGCAGCCAATAGCCCTGTCCTTGGCGTACCTCTGGAGCTTTATCGCCTTATCCTCTCCATTATCCGCCTGACCAGCTCACGCGTTCCCCCGAACCAAGTCGCTCGTTCTCAGCTCCAGGGAAAGATTTCCGTCTGGGAAAGCACCATTTGCGATTTTGGGGACAGCACTGGCAACATACCAACTGAGAGGCTGCAGCAGGATCTCTCCTCCCTTGCCCTGGTGTTATATGTATTAGCCGCGTCTTTGCTTCTTGATTTGGCTTTGACAATGATGGAGCAAAAGCAAACCAGCATGGCGGGTCTGCCAAGGCTAGGATTTAGGTGGCAACTGCAGACGGCGCTTGGAATCCTCCGGTGTCCAGAATGTAATGGTCAATGGACAAGGTGCTTTCTCGCACCTTGGCCTTTGCAGATCTTTGGTTATGTTGTGGAGGAAGAGAAAGATATCTCGTTAGTAAGGTCGACCTTGCATAAGACACGAGAGCATACCGGGTATGGTGAGGTTACACGTCTCCTGGGTGAGCTAGCACCTATCTGGAGGGATCGGATTGAAAGGGAGAGTCCATTCCCTTCTTTCCCGGTTATCCCTCAAGAGTTCTAGGCCGTAGGAAATTGCTATGACAGCTTCCCGCGACGATGAGAGTCATGTGAATAGTGTTTCCCGAAATACTTGCCCACATTTATGCCTTCGAATTGTATGTGAGAAGATATGGAGGATGATGATGGCAGCAAAACACAAAATGTATTGAATGCAGATCAAGAATCAACTTGTACGTTCTACGAAGTATCAACACTAGAGAGAGAGAGAGAGAGAGAGAAGAAGAAGAGTATACCTAGCTGAAAGTTCCACGATAAACATATCTCTATGCCTAGTAGGATTGATTAGGCACAATTGGCAAGTTTGCATCAATGCCTTATGTACCAGGTGTATTCAGCCTGGACTATCTCATATTGCCACAAAAGGCTGATCTATTCAACTGGCTTGAGTAAGTTGCGCCGAGAAGGACCCTACCCTTATGTGGACAGAGACAATTACCACGATACGTCACCACTCCAAGTACGGGACGAGTTCAATCATTTAGTGGGCCGATATCGACTCATCAATCCGTTTCCCAAACTCCGTTGTTCAAACGAAGCCTTAGTCACAATATTGGACTATTTGACTATTAGACTAGGGCGGCGCAGGATAATCCTCAGAACGACTAATATGAAATGGCCTTTGGGTTACTTACGTTTGAGTGCAAACTCAGGATGAAATGCAGGTGATGATGTCCCAACTTGAAGTCACTTGCCAACCGCGCCGAGTCGTAAGGTCCTGCCTCGCAACCGGAACTTAACAACCCTCCGCAGTTCTCGTCAGCAACGGTAAAAAGAGAAATACTGCCGTAGAGATCGATGTTTAAGATATGAGCGGCATTATCAAAGATTTTTTTTTTTTTTTTTTTTTTTTTTTTTTTTCGTTTGGATGATAACCTGTCAGCGTCATTGAATGAAAGGCACCAACCGAAATAGAGGGGATATTATGTCATCATGGGTTCGATCAAAATTCAGGCGCCATCATAGGACCACGCGACGCGCAAAGCCAGACGGGGCAGGACCACGGACTGACCAACTCCCACGGGGCTCCCATGGGGTCTGGAACTTGCGCTAGTGGCGATTGAAGAGGTCTAGTCTTGGGTCTCGCTTCTGGAAGCAGCTGGCTGAGAGCTAGGTGAACCTTGGCTACCATTGGACTTGGACAGCGTTACCTAACATAAAGGACAACCAATATATTTATTTGGCACTTCATCAATTCCACATCCCGTATAATTGCTCAAATACCTTGATCCTGCACTCTCTTAGTCGCGATCGGTTAGCATCGATGGTTACAAAATATAGTCAGGCGCCGCACAGTAAGGGGGGGTCCCTTGTCATCAGGCTCGGCTTTGCCATGGCTGGTCTGGCGACTGTTTTCGTCTTCCTGCGGCTCTGGGCAAGGGCATTGACGCGAATCGGGTATGGCCCGGATGATTGGATGGTTGTTGTCTCGCTGGTATGGCCTAACAGAAGTCAAGTTATCTAATTATCCTACCGTACTAACTACTCTTGAGTTGTTTGTCTATGGTACGATCACCCTTAGCATTATAGGTAAGGTGCAAGGTGCCGAACCGCGAAAAGAGCAATCCAGCTGTTCAAAATACTGAATACCCCTTGCGCAGGCGTCTACCGAGGGGGAACAGGGATGCAACTCAACTTCAGCCAACCAAGCGACGAGATAATAATGAGCAGAGCCGACCTTGTGAGTGCCATGGACACTGCATTTAGCCTATGGCTGACATTCCAGAAGTACCTTTCTTTGTTAGATATCCTCTATGGCACTAGTGTTGCGCTGATCAAAGCTTCTATCCTGACAATGTTTATCGAATATTCCCTACCGCGACCGTCAAAATTTCTGTGTCCGTGGTTGGGCCTATCGTTTTCCTGTGGTGGGTTGCAGTCTGCCTCGTTGCTGTGTTCCAATGTCGCCCCATCCAGAAGGCTTGGGGCATGTCTGCAATAGAGGGCCGGTGCATCAATAAGGGCAAATGGTATTTTGGCGCCGCGGTCCCGAATATCGTTACCGACATAGCCATCCTAACTGTGCCCATCTGGGAGATATGGCGACTTCGGTTACCTAATTCTAGGAAGGTTGGGGTTGCTAGCATCTTTCTTCTTGGGGGCTTGTAAGTGCTAGCAAATACCCTAGGAGGCCGAATTGACATTTTGAAGCGTCATTATTATCAGCGGTATCCGAGCCAGCTGCCTTCTTGAACTGAACAGCGAGGAAATGATAGGCTTCACTGGTAAGTTATCAACCTCGAGCAACTGTTAGATATTGATCTTTCATAGCCCGTGCAGCATGTGTCTGGTGGTGGTCTAACGTGGAGATTTCCGTCGGATGCGTCTGTGCCTGTCTTCCAACGCTCCGACCCTTGGCTCGCTTCATTTCTGGGCGCTGGCCTGGTTGCAGGCAAAGCCACAATATGGCAAACAACCCCTTAAACGTTGTCAACAACATTGGTGGTCCGCCAACTAGACGGCCTCCTCCAACAGGCTCCTGCAGTGCGATACCAAGCGATGATCGACTCGAAGAAGATACCTCTGTCGGCGACCCGATATCTGCAGTCTGAAGAAACCGTAGCCCTTGATACCCTATGTAAAACGTTGTGCCTTAATAGTTTAATGTTGCCCGGAAGGATTCTTCGGATTTTGGCAGACGATATTAGGACGTGGACAATGTAACATCCGAATGTCCCCAGGTACAATTCCCAGGTTGGCAACGTATTTGTTGCTTGCAGTTCCCAAGTCTGGTTCTTTGGACGGAACTTAAGGACTTAGACGGTAAATGCTCATCATCGTTCTCCTGAATCACTTCATCAAGTCCCTTGTCCCCAATCCCTCGTAGATATGGCCGCGTCACTAAGTACCGCAATTGGCATTCTTTGGCTTAGGCAGGGACGCGATGTGTAATTCGGAGATCTCGTTTCGAACACTCTAAACACAAAACTGACGGGCACGGGATCTTTTTGTTCGTGAAGATAATTTGTGAGAGTATGGAATCGGTATATCTGATTTCGAGCACTGACGCATGCTTGCCGATGGACTCGGAATCAGCGTCAAGAATATTCGCTCCACTCCCAGTCGGCTTGCATGGCCAACATTGTCTCCAAAGTAACGTATGACTCCTCCCTTGTCTCAGGAAGTGGAAGTTCGCCCCTTCCCTCCCAATAGACTTTCGAGAATTTCAGCAGATCAAGCAGCTCTGGGTCATTGAAAACAGCGATGCGGATGTCCCAGGGCAGAATCTTGGGTCGTCGACAATCACGACTATGGTTATTGGCAAGCTCAAACACCTCTTCGAGCATGTAGGCCACCACGTTACAAATGCCTAGAATACATTCGTTGTCAAAAACCACAGAACTACCTCCGGTCCGAGAAGCTAGGAAAGTCCGAATCTTCCCGCTTACAAAAGCAGAGTCGAAGTCGGCTCCTGGGTTGTCTGCGTAACGTGCGTGGGGTCGCGTGAAGAAGCAATAAGCATTGCGATCAAAGCTGTTTTCCACGTGGTGACGAGGAAAAAGGACATCGGCAGCAGCAGAGACTGTCCGATTGCCCACGCTAGGGAGGACAGTGCGTTCCAGGTAGCTCATGACCATATCGTTAATGAGGTCGAATGAACGCTCTCTCCAGGACTCAACAAACTCTTGGATCACCGGCTCCCTAAGCGCCGTGCCTAGACGCAAAGCCTCAATGTCTTGTGCTCTCAGGATATGCTCGCTTTTGTCGTACGGCCCGAGGCACTCGGACGCAAGAGGTGGCAGCCCTGGACCAGAGTTTTTCATCCGCGGAGGCAGGGGATCTAGTTTGAGAGATTCTAGCCTAATTGACCGAAGCCCAGACAAGTCAGCGCCCTCGCGGAGCCATCGCTCTAAAGTCTCTTTTGGGGTCTCCTCCTTCTTTAGCGTTTGCTGAAGTCCCACGAACGTTGTGCACTTGAACTCGGTCATACCCGAGAAGAAGAGAAACGAGCGGGCTGCTTCGTTATCTTCGTCGAACCCAAAGCGGCCATGCATATATTCAGCAGGACAAAGGTACAGTGATATGCCACCCTCTGACGATGTTCGCTCGCTCGGTTGCTGTTCTTTCCACTGCAATACATTGGTCTTCGCCTCAGTGTAGTCCACGATCCCACACCAAGTTGCAGTTTCGGTCGAGCCACCTTCAAGCTCATCAACGCCATCCTCTTCCCCGTCTGCATGAATCTCATCCCACGATCTTTCATCATAGTAATCCCAGTCGTAGCGATTAATGACCAGGATGCCCGCTGCGGCCTTCTTGGCGTTGTTCCGGAAGCCGGACACGCGGAGAATCTTATCGACTTCCTTCTCGGGGTCAACATCGGAATGGGCGATAAACCATGCGGTCACATTCTTCTCGTGATCAAGGAGCTGGAATGCGTTCCACTTTCCGTTCTTTGCAGGAAGGTTGTATTCAATAGAATGCTTCAGGACAGTACCGGAGAGTCGAGGCCGAACATTAGGAAAACCCTGTTGGGGAGGGATGCAGGCACCGTGCCAGATGTTATGCAGAGAACCAAAACATAGGCAACTGGAGGATATGGTGAAGCTAGTGTAAGGCTTTGGAGAGGCGGCCATCATAGGAGAATGTTGAAGCTAGCTTTTACCAATTTCGAGCTGGAGATGCGCCGTTTATTTATCAACAAAGCTGGTCAAAGCTCCATGTTCCAGGCAGCAGCAAGCAAGAATAGGCCTCCTCCTCCTCCTCCTCCTCCTCCTCCATGGATCTTCAGTGAATGGCCTAATGAGACTGGACCGGAGAGACCTTGGTCGGAAAATACGAGCGATCAACAGAGGCTTCGTTAAGAGTTCGTCAGTGGTTTTGCCGGAACTTAATTTTGAACACGAGTGTGCCAGGATTTGCCCTTTCCAACACTATACAGAGTATGTCTTTCCATATTATATGTAAAACGAGCGTAGGCGAAGACTGCATGCGATAAAGTATGGAAGATAATGTCGGGCGATCTGGCGAGATATGAGGACAGTTCCGGCGAACCCGAAAAAGCGCCTCCCGAAGTGCCAGTGTGAACCGTATGTGCTCACTCACTGTGAACTCAATTTGGGAAACATCATGATCCAGGACAGGAAGGTAGTCAGTATACTCGGTTGGGAGTACACTGCATACTTCCACATCTGGTAGGAACATATAGATCGTCCTCAGTCCGCACATAATAGACAGCAGCTTCAACGAAGCGGATTGCTTTCATAAAATATGTATTGCTGGGGAGGCCCAACATTTATCACTACGATGTTACCCGGGTCGCAGTCTGCTACATAACATATCTAACCTATACCAATCTTAATCCAAAACAGTCCATTCCATAGATCTCCCTGGCCATTCTTGTGAATATATCCATTCTCGTGGCTGTCCTGATCTCCATCCAAGTCAAGCATGACGCTGATCACTGCCCGGAAGCCCTCCACACCCATGGTTGCCCAAATCTCAAAACTGATGAGATGAACACCAAGAAGGATAATGCCGAATTGAATAGCGAAAATAGTAAAGGTAAGCTTGATGAGGCGTCGCCAAGGACCCCTGTTGAATCTGCGCCAGCCATCCCAGAAACTGACAGTACTGTCTAAGGAAGTGACTATTGGGGCAGCGCGATCTTTCTGCTTTCCTAGGAGTGAGGCCTCAATTCAGGCGAGAGCGAACTCAGCGGGAAGAATAAAGAAGATGTAGAAGGCGCGACCGCCAGCTAGCAAGACAAGGGTGGCACCTCCGAAAAGAATGATATCTTGGACACTGTTCACTGAGACAAGGCCGCGAAGAAGATTTTGGCAGAAGAGCAAGACTTGTTGGCAAATAACTTCTGCTGCCGCAATGTATGCCGATGGAGCCAGGAGAAGCTTCCACTGCTTCCGGGTTGGCCATCGGATAATATGCCCATTCTTCGACGGTATAACAATCATTGAGTGAGTCCACGCAAGGTGGAGAGGGTATCTTTGCCTTCATTTTTTTTTGTGGGGGGGGGGCAAGTATATAATGTCAGGGTTGTCTGGGCCAATAGTAGAGAAATGCGAGATTGCGAAACTTTGGGATAAGAGAGGACAGTGGATCAACTTGCGGTAGGTAATTGTTTATGGCCTTAATATATAACGACGCTACGGCTATGGATTCTTGTACTGTCCAAGCATCCAAACTCGATGCTCTTATGCCACCGTCAGTAAATCTTGCTCTGCGCTCCAAGTATGACATCGAGCGTGGAAAGTCGTCTCGCCGATCATGCTACAGAGCTCCCCCTTCCGCTCGCCCGCCAGATCAACTCCCGCATCGTTCCCACCAAAACTCTTTCCTTCCATATTCTCGAAGCCGGTTATACCGCATCTCACGACCGGCCACTTATCCTCCTCCTCCACGGCTTCCCTGAGCTCGCCTTTTCCTGGCGCAAAGTTTTATCTCCTCTTGCCGACGCTGGATACTATGTTGTCGCCCCGGATCAGCGGGGCTTCGGCCGAACGACCGGATGGGATACGCGGCCCTTTGACGATGTCGACCTGACCTCATTCTCGTCGACATCGTTCGTCCGGGACATTGTTATTCTCGTTCATGCGCTTGGTTACCAGTCAGTCAGGTGCGTAGTCGGCCACGACCTCGGCGCTGCAACAGCTGCTATGTGTGCGCTTGTGCGGCCGGATGTCTTCCGAAGCGTGGTTCTAGTGAGCCAGCCATTCAATGAGGTGCCGGGCCTACCGTTTACTACGGCAAGTCACACCAACACGGATTGCAGCACCTTAAACGAAGGAGACCGGGCTGCTTCTGAATTCGCCGCTGGAGGGGATGTTCACAGTGAACTGGCTGCGTTAGGCCGGAAGCATTACAGATGGTACTACTCGACCGCTTCGGCTAACAACGACATGATGAACTCTCCTAACGGACTCCACGATTTCCTGCGCGGCTACTTCCACCTGAAGAGTGGCTCGTGGACATGCAATAAACCATACCCATTACGGCGCTGGACCGCTACTGAACTCGCCCAGCTCCCATATTACTACATCATGCCTGTGGAGTGCACGATGCCGGAGGCGGTTGCGAGGTACATGGAGAACGAGTCAGAGGCGCAGGTGAATCGTTCCCATGACTGGTTGCCGGATGAAGATCTCGCGGTGTACGTGTCTGAGTATTCCCGGACGGGTTTCCAGGGCGGATTGAATTGGTATCGGGTTCGGACTGCCGCCGGTGGCCGTTATATGCGAGATACTGATGTGTACGCGGGAAAGAAGATTTCTGTTCCGACTTCGTTTGTCCTGGCAAACCGGGACTGGGGCGTCTACCAGGATCCTGGGGCGTTGGAGAAGATGATAGACGGGACGGTTTGTAGTGATTTCCGGGAATTGAGATACGTGGATGGAGTTGGACATTGGGTGCCTCAAGAGAAACCGGAGGCGATAGTGGATGCTATTTTAGATCTGATACAGGGGGTACAGTCCTCATGACTTGCTGCCCTGAGGGACGCATACGAATCAGCTGTATTGAACTTATTTGGAGGGGCCGCAGCGCTAAAGAGAAAGACGCAAGTTGTGTTTCCCTCCTGGAATAGATAACTATGCCTAATTTATTGTACCTGGAAATCCCTCGAAAACAGGTTTGGTTCCTGGATGTTTCCATAATGCTCGCATGGTAACAATTTAATTTGTCCTGCCGCATAACACAAACCAACACCTACAGTTCATCTTGGAAGAGCGCACCGCTTCAAGTCTGCCAAGTTTGCTACGGAGTACCGCAATGGAGCGCGATGTACTCTTTTTTTCTGGAAGGTGCCTTAACGAATGATACGAGAAAACAGACTACCTCTATAGAGATCGTCCAAAGTTCTGATCGGGAGACGACTGCCGGCACTACCATCGAACTAACCCCTTCCACCAACCCCTCCAATAAAACAAAAAGAAAAAAAGGGAGATGTCAAACCAATATCTAAGGATTCCGGAGCTGAGTGTTTATTCACGGAGCTTGATGGCCTGATTAGGTTCTGAACTCTCGAGAGCAATGAAACAATGAGATTAACTCACACCCCGCTCACACCCCGCTCACACCCCGCCAATGTCACCACGTTTTGGACATTATACTTGCATCTTCCGCCACATGCAGAACATCATTTCTGGGCTTGCAAGAGCTAATCCTCTCGGAAGCCTTGCCACGGTCGTATGACCACTCATAGGAGCGTACCATGCCGATGTCCAACCATAGTGATCTTGCTGGTACTGGCTTAACCCTAACTCCAATGGGACAAGATATAGATGCGCGAGGTTTGTAGATGTCGAATTAAGTAAGATCCAATACAGAAACGCCAACAATCAACCCTTTGAGTCGAGAAACAGCAGGGCAAGGATACTTGTCAGAAAGCAAATGACAGCTGGTCGAGTCAGAGAAGCAAGCCAACGACAGCAGAGAGCTTACCAAGGAGGCACTGCAGCTCGAAATAGCCAACCTGCTCGGCCACACACCCAGCAAGCAGAGGCCCCGTCAGCAAGCCCGCCGACCACACCATGCTAGTCAAAGCGATGGCGCGCGAATAGCCTCCGTGAGCACCGAAAATGCCTGGCTGGCTGGTCTCGAGGAGATCAACTGATTCTGAGCGTACGCTGTCAGTCACCGTGTGCAATTTGGCAAGCAGTCTTACCAGTTGCTTCCATCATTCCCACCCCGTTGAGAAGGCACGTCAGGCATCCCAGCATGACCATAGAGCCGGCGTAGATGACCTTACCCTGGGTTTCATTCACCCACAGAAAGCGTTGGTCTCCAGGGACGCCCAGAAGACAGAGGAACGGGACAAGGCTCACGAGTCCGATAGCTGTAGGTGTTCGCGAACCCAAGCGGTCCTTCAGCCAGCCCACACAGGGCCCCAGGACCATCCTTGGCCCTTGGATAGAAGCGAGCAGAAGTCCCACAGGAAGGGCGCCCCAGCCAAACGCATTACGCACATGCACCGCCAGCGTCGACTCAAAGCATGCAATCAGCAGCGCGCAGACATAATAACAGAGGAGCCCCGTCGAGAAGCGAGGCTGGCGCAAAAGGCAGGCGTAGAAGCGCCAGCCTTTCATTCCCTGCGACAATCCAGGAGCTCTGTCATTGCCCTCGAGGAGAGGGTCGCTCTCACCTCCGTCTTCGTCGTCGCCTGCGCGTGGGCTTGGAGCAGCGTTCTTCTCTACCATCAGCACGCGCAGGACGATGTCGACGACCAAGAACCCGCCTGCTCCAGCCCATGCAAACCAGTACCCCCCAATCCCAAATAGCAGCCCAGCGAGCACCGGACCGGCGATCGTTCCCGCCGCCGTCAGGGCTGAGCTTAACCCGGTGATCTTGCCCATGTGCCCCGATCCGATATTCTCCGTGAGAGTGGCCATGCCCACGATCCACAGCGCGTTGCTGACGATGCATTGGAACACTCGGCCGACGAAGAGCCATACCACTATTCCGTGACCTCGTTAGCTGTCAATCGTCTGTTCCTCGGAAGGGGCACACCCACACGTTGTCGTCAGTGACAAGCAGCCGACGCTGACCAGAGCCAGCGCCAGAAGGGCCAGCAGGAGGAGCTTCTTGGACGAAACCGCATCGGCGATGGACCCGATAAAGGGACTTGAAACAATGTAGACGAACGCGCCTTCAGCGAGGAAGATTGATGTGTATTGCTGGGTGAGCGACGCGTCCAGGCCAATGCGATCCTCCAGGATAGTTGGAAGCAGAGGTACCATGAAGGCAAAGAGCAATTCATCTGGCACATCGGAAGAAGGTCAGTGGGAATGCAGGGCGCTTGCTGTGACTTATTTCCACTCACCAGTAAACACTGCGAGGGAGAGAGTGGTGATGATGAAGCCGTCCGATGACCGCCAGTGGCGGCCCCATCGCGCTTTTGCCTTCATCTTGCCTTCGAGCAAAAGACGTCTCGATGCATTGGCTGAAATGTCCATCCACCCCAGCTGATGTTTAAAAGACCCCGCGAGTCAAGGACAGGGCGGAGGAATCCTGCAGGGGCTAGGTCATTCCATATGCAGATCGTCTGCAGCTCGCGATTTCCTCCAGACGGACAGAGGCGATTGGCCCGGCTGAGATTGCCTCAGCCAGCCAGGCTGGCTGTCAAAGAAATGCTCCGCGTGAAACTGAGGGGAGGTTGTCTCTCGCTGTTCTTCCTTTCGCCGTCGAGAACCCTTCACCTCGAACGATCACCATGAACGGGACCCGAATAACCTCAAAACCAGAGCCCAACGGTCACAGCAACGGCCACAGCAATGGCGACACCGGTGTACCCCTCGACCACGACATGCACAACGGCTGGGGCACAATCTACTCCTGCAGCGGCTTCAACAAGGACGAGCGCACCCGCCGCATCTGGGAGGACTACACCGTCAGTCCGGCCCGTGTCGAAGGCCAGTATCACAAGCTCCTCAGCGACTACACCACGCAGTTCGCGTCCTTTTTCGGCGGATACTGGCCCATCACCTTCCACGCGCACGTTAGCGACGTCCTCATCCCCACCACGGTCGCCAGTCTCATCCTGAACACGGCGTCGACATGTCCGCTGGTCGTCGAGGATCCGGCCCTGTCGCCCTTGCTCAAAGACGATCCGGAGCCGGAGAAGGTGCACCAGTTTGTCAGAAAGCTGCTTGGATGGACGGACTTACATATTACCACCCCGAGGCTGGCCATCGTGGAAGGCATCTACGGGTGTGCGTTTGGGCCATTGGTAGGCTGTCTCCTCGATCTAAGCTAGGCTGAATGACGAACAACGACAGGCTCATTCATCGCCAGAATGGGAGTACCGGATTATCGGAGCCGGGCCGTCTTCATTCTCCATAACGCGGGATGATTTTGCGTCCGAAGATACGTTGCTGCACAAACTACACGCGGCAAAGGCGCAAGGCTGTGTCGCCGTGGTATGCGATCTCGTGAACGCCTCAGACGGATCCATCTTCCCTCCGGAGTTCTTTCGCATGTTGCGCAACTGCTGCGACAAGGCGCAGATATTCCTCCTCGTCGACGAGGCGATGACGGCCATTCGCTGCGGAGCGCCCTGGGTCTGCCAACGACCAGAGTATTCCGACGACGGACACCTCCAGCCCGACCTGATATCCTTTGGCAAGGGAATGGCCGTCAGCGGGATTGCAATCAACTTCAACGGCCTGATGATACGCCGTCTTGCCTACCAGAGGCGCGACCAGATTCTCCAAACGATCCGCTTCTGGCGCTCCATGGTGACCCGGCCCATTGCTCTCCCGGTGCTGATCGAAGCCTTGGGGATTCTGAATGTCGCGGAGAAGGAGGACTGGCCCGCGAGAAGCGAGAAGATCGGACGCGCATTCCGAGAGTTTATTAACCGGCGGGTGGGAGGCATTGGCCAGGGCAAGGAGATTGTGCGTGGGTTGGGCGCCTTTATCGCCGTTGATCGCGAGATCTCCAAGCAATTCCGGGTGATGGCAGCGTTTCGCCGGTGTAGCTCCTGGGCGCGCTGGCTTCCAAAACTAAATAGCCCAGCTGCTGTTGACTCTGAGGCGATCGAGAGGTGTCTGCTCGGCCCTGACGCGAAGTCCTTACGGCAGGCGCTGGCGAACGAAGCCGAAGCACAGGGCACAACGCCGCTGTGGTGCTTTGTCTGTGGCATAGATGCGATTGTGGATGACTGGTGTCGAACGTGCTTTCTGGGATACTGTGGGACTGCAGACTGTAAGAAGGGGTTTAACGCCCATGAGTGTTTGTAGAGCTCGTAGCGTCAGTATTCTGCATGCAGGGCCACCAGAAGCCATGATTGGCCAGGGCTGAGTAGGCGTGAGTAGGTGAAATGCAAGCTATAAAAGGGCGGTCCTGCCGCGTGAAATTAAAATTGTAATTCAAATTCCTGCAAGCAAAAATGAAGCGCGTGCTATTTCTGGCCTCCGTCCCCCCCGACATCATCGAGCAGTACGTCGCCGACGACGACTGGTCGAATGAGATGTTACCTT
This sequence comes from Aspergillus lucknowensis, assembly GCF_044049455.1. Classification (NCBI taxonomy): domain Eukaryota; kingdom Fungi; phylum Ascomycota; class Eurotiomycetes; order Eurotiales; family Aspergillaceae; genus Aspergillus; species Aspergillus lucknowensis. The sequence goes on along the minus strand of NW_027263605.1, from coordinate 50,689 downwards.
CCCGTCTTTCAGAGATGGGAGCTTCCGTGACAATCAAACGCTGGGCAGACGAGGACATCGTCGCGGCCCTCCTCGACCACGACGTGGCCAGCTTTCTCTGGGCCGAAGACTACATCCGCCATCCGACTGCGTTTGCCCAATTCCTCGACAAGGCTGAGGCTGCTCTCATGGCGCATGCGAGTAGTAAATCCCAAATTCCTCGCATAATTAACAGTATTGCCCTGGTGCGCTGGAACATGGACAAGAAGTACCTCTTCGACATGCAGAGTGCTGGCTTCGACATCCCCCGCACTGAGATCCTCAGTGAAGACCAGCTCCCCTCTGTATCTGCGCTTCACCGTCAAATTCACCTCTTCCAGTCCTCTGGCTCTGTTGTACTCAAGCCATCTGTATCTGCGTCATCCACGCATACGCACCTCATTCGGGAGGTCTCAGCATTGTCGGCCGACGATCTTGCCTACCTCGAGGCATGCACACAGGGTTGTCTGAAAAGTTCGCTGGTCATTCAGCAATTTGAGCCCGCCATTGCTCTGGGAGAATATTCCTTTATATTCATCGGGGACAGGCTCACGCATGTGACGCTCAAAGTGCCGAAGCAGGGCGAGTTCCGATGCCAGTCTTCGTTTGGAGGGCGATTGAGACGCGTAGAAATCGAAGATATCAAACCCAGAACATTATCGGTGGTCCAGTCGATCTTTGATATGCTCAGCAAGTGGTTCGGGGGCTCAACCGGCGAGATGGGATACGTGAGGATCGACGGCTTGATCACCCACGATCGGGCCTTTATATTGATGGAGATTGAGGCTATCGAGCCGTGTCTGAGTCTCACGTTGGGAGGATTGGACGAGATACTTTCTGTTTTATTGCAAACGAAGTAGACATCATTTCCGCAGCACTAGAGCAACAACCTCTTCCACCCGTTTCCTGGGTACCTCTTGACGTAAAAGCCATCCAGCATTCCTGATAGTATCCTCCTGAGACTTGACTGACTGCTTCATATGCGGCCATAGGTTAAAGTGGCCGTGTGGCACTCCCGGATAAGCGTCAACCTTCACCTCCACACCGTTGTCGCTCAGAACCTTTGCATATACAAGGCCATCGTCGCGGATCTGGTCCAGCCCTGCAACTTGAATGTACGTCCGCGGAATGGCAGAGAAGGGCGCCGTCGAGTTGAAGGGCGAAAAATCCTCGGACAAGAAATCCTGCTGGTAGAGAGCCTCGTATCCGCCAGAGTTCTTTGAATCTCGACCGGGATTCCCAGGAGCATTTGCATTTTGCTCGCGGGATATCCACAGATGTTTGTATTTCTCCGGCACAGTCTCTTTGCTCATGCACACTGGAATGTTCGCCAAAACCCCCGTAATCGGCGGCGAGAGCTTCTCCTTGACTGCGCGATGAGCTGTGACAATGGAGAGGTTTCCGCCGGCCGATCCGCCACCGATGATAAACCCTTTGGTCAAGTCTGCGTCGAGTGCGGACTGATTGGCAGCGATCCATTGCACGCTATCCCAGATGTCATTCGGAGCAGCCGGGAATTTGTGCTCTGGTGCTAAGCGATAGGAGGGTTGAACCACCGTAGCACCGTACAGAGCTGCGATGGTCCGAGCCCAGATTATCGACTGGATATTCGAACCCATGACGAAGGCTCCTCCGAAGACCAGAACAACCACGGGGTTTGCTGAAGACGAGTTTCCTGGCTTGACGATGTGAAGTTGGCTGCGATGTCCATCGCGCATTGGGATCTCTAGCACAGATTCTTGCGTGTCGAATGTCGGGCACGCATCGTATGTTGTCTTCTCCATTGCAGAGACGAATTCACGCATTGGCTCGATGGGGAACGAGAAGTCCATTGAGGGAGGGGGGCTTTGCTCGAGAACCTCTTCGAGTTCTGGGTCGACGATGCCCAGCTTCAGCACGTCCTCGGGTATGTTATATTGATCCATTGCTAAGACAGTGGCTTTGTCGATTGAGTTGACTTGTATCTCTTCTCGTCGATGCGCATCGAGTCTTTATACATCTCGACGAGCAACTCGCCGTTTTCGTCAAAATGGCCCATCGCGGCTCATCATGATTCATGTCCCCCCATCGTCAACTTGATTGGTCAGTACGATCAGATAAAGTTGATCAGCGTGCAATTTGACCAATCACCAGTGCTTTAGTGGGGTTACCCAGTTCGGCACCCTGTATATTTTGAGGACTCGCAAGTTCCCAGGGCTGGGGGATATCAAGTCATGCGCATGGTTATCGAGTAGGGACGTGTTAGAAGTTGACTTGACAGGTGGAATCTCTTGAGATTACGCCATTGTCTATGTCTGTGTGGATCACACGGAAATATATATTTTTTGGCCGACGGTCGTCTCGATTTCTCCGCGCTGCTCAGCACCGTTGACGTTGAAACCTGTGCCGTTGCCGACCCTTATGTTGAGTGTATTCCCCAGCAGCGACGTGATCTCAGCACCTGTAACGGCGCCATTCTCCCACGACATGTCGACTCTAAATCCTCCCCTCGCGATCCACCCCTTGAAGCTACCGGTTGACAAACCCCTCGACGTGATGGCGGGCCCAAGATGGACAACCCCTGCATGACTCTGCAGGAACATCTCGATAATCGCTGCTGTGAACCCGGAATTACCGTCGATCTGGAAGTATCCACCGTTGCGGCTGAACAGGTTGTTGAACACCCATCGGGTATCCAGCTCCATGGCATACTGAAGCGCGTGCTCTGCATCGAACAGACGAGCTGACATGACGCTTGCCCATGTCACGGCCCAGCTGTTGCCGCCTCCGCCGTTGTCCATGCGGTGCCGCAGCAAGGTGCACGCCTTTGCAGCGTCTTCGGGCGTTGTTAGCGGCGTGGTCCATGTGCCAGGGTGGACTCCGACAAGTGGTGACAGATGTCTATGGCCCGGTTCATTCTCTTCATACTCTCGAGAGTATTCGAGAATCTGGCCAAAGGACCCTGCGACGGGACCTTGTATCTTATCGCGGAAGGCAATGGCTTTGTCGACTCCCTCATCAAGGCCGAGCGCGGTCGAGATTTCCACGAAGCCTTGGGTGATCTCATGCATGATGGCACGATCGTTCATGGCGCCCGCATCGATACCAGTCGTCTCACCGGCCACGCTCATGCCCTCGGGGATGTAGTACGAATTCTCTGGGGAGCAACTCGGGTTGGTAATCCAATAGCCATCTTGTTCCACTGCCCAGCTATAGATAAAGTCCAGGATACCTTTCAGAAGGGGAAGTACACGGTTTCGTGCAAAGTCTTGGTCACCAGTGAAGCGGTAGTGTTCGATCGCCTCAAAAGCGAGCCAGGCGCCACCCAGGGGGTATGGCGCGGCAATGGTGAGCCCGTGGTACGGCATGCAGTTCCCGCTGCTATCAGTATTGTGGTGACAGCACTGCCATTCATCAGCAAGGTAATCAAGCATTTCACGCAACACTGACCCAACCCTCAGCCCCATACAGCCGTGTTGCGACCTCGCGCCCGGTGGCAGAAATGCGGTCGAGTAGGTCAATGACTGGTTCCGCAATCTCTGGCATTCCCAGCGGCTGAGCGAGCCAGTAGTTCATTTCTAGATTGATGTTGATGGTGAACTTGCTGTCCCACGCCGGATTGAACTCCCGATTCCAAATGCCCTGGAGGTTGGCTGGGAGAGTCCCAGGGCGGGATGACTGAATGAGAAGGTACTTGCCGTAGTTGAACTGCAGGGACATCAGTTCGGGGTCGGACGTAATGTTATTGCCGTTCTTCCAGTTGCTGATGCGCTGGAGTAGGTCTTGTTGGCCGATGTCGCCAGAGGTGCCCAAGTCAATGGATGATCGATTATAGTACTGCTGGTAGTCGTCAGCCGCTTCCACACGCAGCGGTGCGTAGCCATGCTCAATCACAGCGTCCAATCGAGTATCGACAATTGTTGCTAGCTCGTCGACAGTTGCATTGGGATGGTGATGTGCCGTCTCAACGCTGTACACAATCCAGACTTCAGTAGCCCCGCGGACTCTGAGGGCCGTGCTGTTCGAGTGGACAGTCCCAGCGTCTTTGGATATCAGCACTTGTCTTTCCAGAGTCCCGGGGATGCACCTCTTACCGTCAAGAACAAGGCGGGCCTTCGACGCGAACCGGTGCGTGTCGTCCTCCTCCCCGGTCCCATACAAGAGAAGAGAGTCCGATTTGTCTGCAGACACTTTAGTAACATTGCGATCTCGAGACAATGCCACGTCGAAACTTAAGGTCCCCGGATTGTTTGCGGATAGCTTGAAAGCGAGAATATTGTGGGGGAAGTTGCCGAATGCCTCGCGCTTGTATGTGACGTTGGCGTAGTCGTACGAAACAGATGCGATGCCGTTGGAGATGTCGAGCGAGCGCTTGTAGAGAGAGGTGCGACTTGCCAAGTGGCCAGTGTCGATGCGCAGCTCTCCAGCAGGCTGGTAGCGACGCATATCATCGTACTCCGGTGTAAAGTGAGCGGCCCAGGTTTCCCCTGCCTCCGTGAGGTTGCCTGCAATGATTTGCTCGCGGAGAGGCTCCAGATTGCTCGGGCCATCTGGGGGAATGTTGCTGATCGGCCCGCCGCTCCAGATGGTCTCCTCGTTGAGAGTGATCAGCTCACGGTCGGTATAGCCGTGGATCATCGCCCCGAGACGGCCATTGCCGATGGGAAGCGCATCAAAGAAATCGCTCTCGGCCGGCTGGGGGTACCAAAGCGTATGGGATGCATCCGAGGCGGCCGCCACAAGAAGCGCCTCGACCCAGATAAGTGAGAGAACGGCAAAGGCGCGAGACATGCTTACAAGAAATGTCTCTCAAGGCTAATCCTGCCTGGTTGCGATGCCTTTATACCCTGGAAAGTGACAGTGCGTCCAAATTAACCCGCCAGTCGGAGTAATAATGCGAATGCAATATCTGGGAACTGCAGATCCCCCGCGGATAAATCAAGCCAAGCGCTTGTATCTCCACCAGGGCTGGTGGTTGGCATGGGCTAGGGGCAGAACACTCGATGGCAGCAATTCTTTGGCTATTTGACTGAGGACTGTCCTTCCGGTACTCAAGGTGGTACACTGTGTCTTGGGAACTGTAAAAGACACACGGAGGACTGAGTTGCGAGTCCGAAGAAGCTGTATTCGGCCTTGTCTCGGCTTGATATCTTTGGCGGCGGAGGCCGATTCAAGCCATAAGCCTTTTTCGTCCATTTCTTCAGCCAGGTGCTGGTCTCCTCTTGGACCCGTTTTTGTTCACTCCGTACAGACTGGTCCCAGAACAGTGCTAGATTCTGCGGTTCGTACCTCCTGCTGTAACGGAGGATCTATTCTGTTCGTCAGCAGGGAGCCCACCGCGGCAGTTATCGGGAAATTTACCTTTTTTTTTGCATACTCGTGGGTCCGTCACCTTCCAGCTCCTCAAATTTCTCCTTCATACGCCGAGCCTGTTTGGCAAGGATCTTGCGGTTTCCCTCGAAGTTGGAGTAGTACTTCCACCCCAAAATCTGCATCTTGATCGTCCTGGCCACACTTCCCCACGCGGTCACCCTACCTCGAGTTTTCCTTCTTGTTTCCTCCTGAGTAAGCAACACATTTGTCGCCGCTTCAATCCCTGAGTGGATGACAACTCGCCACTCTCTTGACATTGGTATCTTTGCAGTTTCACTTCTTTGATACCAATGCCTTTGCGGCGTCACACTTAGCATTGTCCGCAACTAGGTTTGATCGGTGGCGGAGAAACAACGACCTCTCGCGATCCCCTCTGGCATCATCATGGCCTCTCGCCTTCCACCAGAACTATTGACGCAGATCGCTCTTTACCTTGAACTGGACTCTTCGTCTCTTGCCAAATGCGCTCGGGTCTGCCAACAATGGCAGCCTATGTTTAAGCAACGTATTTATCACACGCTTCGAGTAGATAGTGATGAATTCCACAAGAAAAGATGGCTATATCACTCTCGACACTTGACAGCCTCATATCAGGTCCAAATCAACATCGGCGCTCCTATATTCGCTATTTACAATATACAGCCACCATGTCCTACAATATTCGTGACTACCAAGCGGTAAAACTGGAGGGATACAATCAGCACAACCTGATTCGAGCAGCAAATAACAAAGCATTTAGGAGGGCCATATCCTCCTTGTTTAAACTTCTCAGCTCCTAGGAGGGTGGAGTATCTTTTTTGTTATCCCTTGTTGCAAAAGGGCGAGATGAGACACTTGAATCAAGAATAGAAACAAATAAAGACACCGATAGATGGCAAGGTGTCATGGACAGAGAACACGTTGTTCCTCTATACCGTGCTTGTCTTCCAGACAGAACATCAACACTTCCCCAGGTCTCCTGCATTGACGGGTTACTGTACAAACCCCGTGGATATAATATCGCTTGGTACTATGGTGGAGATTGCAGAGAGCTTCTTGACTCTGTAGCGGTTCTGCTTGATGTTGGGGGACAGGGTGCGACTAGATTATCTTGAATTCATCTGTAAACGCAGACAAGGTAGGTGCCAATAGCACCCATTATGGTATAGTGTGCAGCCTAACTTCGGAAGTAGTATTCGCAGCTAGGCTCGCGCGGCTTCCATCAAGCTTGCGGGAGTTCCATTACCAGTATAAATTTGAACACACATGGTCGAATATTCTTCACGCCCTGGATCTGCGGCCTTCAAATTCCAAGGTTAATAGACTTCTCTAGCTCTACACCTTCTCTCATGCAATCTACAAAGTCAAAAAATATCCGGATTGCCTTTGGATATGGACTTCTTTTATCCTTTGGACTGTAGTAGCAATCCAACCACTTCTGCATCATCCCTTATTGGCCTTACTTAGAGAGGATTGACTTGGATACTGTTCTAGACTATTTACCCTCTGGTATGAACCCCATGCGTGCCTCATTTACTTTAATGAAATGTTAGTATCTAACAGACAACTGTTATAGGGGAGTGGTTTTTTAACTATGAACTTTCGCCTGAAGATGCAGAGGACATCCCTGACCCAGCAACAGGGAATCAAATCTTCGAGAGCAGGTGGCTGCTTGAAGAGGATTTGGTCGGCCGCGACAAACCAAAGCCCGAGTACTTCCACCGTCTTTTCATCTTGCTTGGATATGCCGCGCGGAGGATGCCCTGTCTGAAATGGATAAATGTGTTCCCCGTCGAGTGGCCGAGGACCGAGCTCCAGTTTCGTGGCGGCTCAACAGCTCCTGAGCAACACCTAATATTCCAGTCTAATTGCGAGTATATGCTGGATCAGCAGGTTGCTAATGCGTGGGGGTTTTTGCTAGACACGATGGACGTCGAGGATACATGGCCAGGAGAAGATTATTATTTAGTAGTGTGTAAGGTAACTTTAGACCAGTCTATTTCTGATAAGTAGGTAGAGGTAGAGCATGGTGTTATTTCAATCTGTAAATTGGCCTATGTTATATGCGGTGCCACATGCCTAGTATGTCACGGGCCATCTAAGTAAGGATGGCAGTATATAAGAATACACCCATATATAGTTAGTACAGGCTGGACTTGTAAACCCCAACCTGAATCTAACCCAACTTGCCAAGAAATAGGTTAGGTCAGGGGTACTTAACTTATAGGGACGATGCAGTTATATATAACTGCGTTGGGTATCTATTCTAAGGCAGAATATACACACCCGCGGATAGGCCTCATCAACCCTCAGCCTTTCTCCAGCTAGGGTTACCTCCGTCTGGTGAATTCCTCGATCAGATAATGCCTTCTTGAAACACTCAGCAGATTTCTCGGCTAAATTCACATAACCAGGGTGGAACTCTCTCTAGCGAAGGATCGGAGCAGGTGCAACGGGCTTAGTAAGACCCCTCGGACCTTCCACAGAGTGAAACGCCAGTACTTAGTCCGGCAGTGGTGGACAGCACACCTCCCGGCCTCATCTCCAACGACCACATAGTCGGGAGGGGCGTTGGAGCTGTATGAGGGGCTGGTCAGCCAGCCACAAGTGAATTCATAGATGCTGAAGTTCACAACTGTGAAAACTGTGGGGTGTCCAAGGAGCTGCGTCGCGTAGTTAATCTACTTTCTTATAAAGCCCTAACTGTTTCTGTCCAGAACAAGCTAGAGGAGGGCTGCCATAGTCTATAATAACCCCCCTCCCTAGAAAAGCAGCTAAAAAATAGCCATCAAGGCTTCTGCAAGCCTCTTGTGTTGCTAAGATAGGTTTAACTAGTACTTATCTAGACAAGGTCTTATTCTAACCCCAAGTTCTAGATAGTACCGCGGGGCAAACAATTCAAAATCCGCTTTAAGATGAGAGTATTAATTGCTAACTGCTACTCTAATCCTTGATCTTTTCTCTAGACTTTATACTACCTTAGCAAAAGAGAAAGGCAATAATAGAGCAAAGTAGTATTGCTTAATAGTTGAGGCAATCCCTAGTTCTACCTCCCTACTATTACTAGCTACAGGCCCCTTAGCTACTTGGAATATACTAGATAACTAAATCCCAGAATTGCAGCAACTGCACTCTACTAGAGCCTATTATTCTACTTGTTCCTTGGGTACAAGGCCTTCCAATGATAGCTCCGAGCAGTCGTTCTTCTATTCTATTTGACACGGCTATGATTCTCGAGATGACACGACTGGCAGCGCGCCCATAGCGGCAGAAGGCCGTTTTGGAGATTGGAGAGTCGGGCAAGCCTCACAACTTTATGTGTAAGGCTGTGTTGTGACATATTGAGGACGGTGGAAGGGATAGTCACTGTTATTCAAAGGAGGTGGTTTGGACGGGAAAGAGACGGGCCGGATCGAGTATCAGGCAGACTGCGAGTCAATACAAAGTAGCTGCCGTGAGCATGAATTTTTATCCGGTCAAGGTTTAAGACAACGCCACAACCGTAATTTCATTCTAGGACAAGCAGGCCAGCGACAGCCACAGCAAAGCCCGCGAGCTTCGGGCTAATCCCCGCCTGACGGATTGCGAGGTCTTTGGGAGTCTGGTCATTGTTTGCGCCCTGCTCATCGTCCGAGCCACTCTGAGAGCTGTCGTCGCTAGTGTCGCTGCTATCACTGCTATCACTACTGTCACTGCCATTAGTGGTTTCGGCAATATCGCTAGCCCCGGTTGGTACAGCAGCATCGGTTGAAACAGCAGTGACGAGCACTTGCTCGTTCCCGACAATGAACGTTGCTGTCGGGCTTGCAGGGGTTGTGAGAGCTCCAATGTTGCGCAGTGTCTCTGTTCCATCCTTCGGAAACTCCCCTGGCCCGTAGTAGGTCTCGACGCTGGCAGGGAATCCAAAATCTCCAGCGCAGTCGTATCCACTCATCCAGGAGCCACACTGGGTCCATTCGAAGTCCGGTATCCCTTGTCCCAATACCGACTCGGCGCCTTGGAGGCCCAGTTCGGCCGGTGCGAGTCGAGGACAAAACGAGTAAAAACTATTCTCGATCAACGCGGGGTCATCTTGGTGGAGTAGAGGACGAGTATACTCACGGAGAGAGGAATCCGGTCACTCCACAGCAGAGACACGCGTTCCCTATGGCCTGCATCTGGTCGATCGATTGTGCGAAGGGGTCCACCAGGTCGCTGCAGCCTTCCAGCACCTCATTCACCAACACTTGCGCCTTAATGATCTCGCCAATCTTGCAGTTGCATCGACCGTTGGCGTGGTCTGGAGGCGGCCAAAAAGGAATTGCGTCGAGATCGGGGTTGAGACACGAGTTGACTTGGTCGCCGACCTGGAGTTGATACTCGCAGCTGTGGACCTGGGAGTTTTGCTTTGTTAGCTCCACGTACGGTTTGTGTGTTGGCTGCAAGGAAAGATACCATGTTCCAGCAATAGCTGACCGCACATTGTGTGTACGCGACCTGTTTCGCACACTCACAGGCGTTGTGGCAGTCGACCCCCAGCGCGTCGCAGTTCTCATTGATACAGTCGGCCAGCCCCTCGTCCGCCTCGTCGTAGCAGGACTCGAAATCGGAGGGGGCCGCGCAGCTTTCCGACTGAAAATAACCCACTTGCTTGGCGACCGCCAATTGCGCGGCGGCGAGAGCAAAGATAGGCAGATTCGAGCGCATGATGGGGATGATGGTGACGATCGTGGATCAAGTCATATCACACCAGTTCGGAGAGCAGCTATTTAACCAGGGAGTTTCGTGAGGCTCTCGGACGCCCAGGGAAGCCCAAAGCTCCGAAGCTTCCTCGCAAGGCACGAAGCGCATTAGAGCATCAGAGCGTGCAAGGTTGCGACACATCCAATCATCATGACGGACGGCACCGAGGTTCTCGCTTAAGTTCACCACATTTAGGGTAGAGTCGCCCCATTCGACGCCCTATATCCACTCTGCTCAGCCCCATCGGCCCATCCCGCGCCAATTACACCAGATCGGACGGCAGCATGACTCGCTGCTCCATGTAATCTCTCCACCCAAAGCCAGGGCCCGCCGGCCGCGCGAATCAGATCACGAATGTTCGGTCCCAACGCGAACGATTCTGGCCTCTTGCCACCTCTGCTGTTGCCGAGGGTGCTTTGTGTGGTGGAGGTGTCGTCTTCGACGCTGTTGCTGAGCCTCGTGTGTCCTCCCTGATTGCGCCAGGCGAACATGACGAACAAAGCAAGCCCCAGCCAGCATTGCAGGCTTGCAGACACGACACCGCAAACAGGGTTGAGTGTCATGGAGCGGGACAGAATGCTGAGCTCGATGATGGCGAGCATGTCAAGCATGGCCATGATGGTCTAAGGCTAGAGATGTGCTGCCAGGCTGGCTGCTTCTCTTTGACCGTGCTGGGCTAGACATGGTGGATCTGCAATCGAAGCGCGAGAATGGACAGGAGAGTTGTTGCTTGAGGCAAGATGTCAGGCATCCCCCTGACCTGGATCTCAGTCGTACGTTAGCCACTGATATCAAGGTGGCCAGCAGTAAACCGAGCCTTAAGTTCGCTGCTCCTTTTAGGGATGATAAACTAAGAATTGGGCGAGTACGGGTGAGATTGGTAATAGCAGGGTAAGAATATCATTCACCTGGGTGAAGTAAGTGCATGTAAGAAAGCGAGAGGTGAAATTTAGCTGCTACTCTGGCTTAAGATAGAAACCGAAGGCTGTTCCAATTTCATCTGATACTTTGTATACATCCCTGCCTTTATCTAGATTTTATCTCTATTGTGCCCTCCCTAAACCGTGAAGTACGAATCGTCTCCGCCCGCCCCGAACCCCCAACAGCCTCTACTCGAAACTAGTGCGACCATGATGCTACTGTCCATTTCTTCGTCTCTTCAGGTCGTGGTGCAGCAGGGAAGTCGACATAGGCGGGATCAACATAGTATGCCATATCCCCGTTGTTTAGCTGCTGCTCGGACCAGCCGTTTCCGAGCCAGGCGAGTCGGTTGCGTCCTGTAGGGCTGTCCTTGCGGTAAATATATTCGTAATCTTCCCATCTGGGTGAACGAAGGGTCTCAATGGCATGTAGCGTGCTACCTGGCCAGATCTGAACGACCCGGTCACCCTTGCGGTACCAACTCTTACAATCGTCCAAGAACACAGTCTTCTGGAAATAAGTATGCACATACTCGAGCCAATCCTTGACGCTTCGCGGGGAGATATGCATCGCCGCAATGTCCTCCTTCTGTATTTTCCGGATGCATTTGACGATATAATCGCCCGCCCGCCCAATGATCGTGGTGAGGCTGCCGCTTCCAACTCCAGCGTTCGGCCCTAGCAGGTGGAAGAAATTGGGGAAACCGTCCGTTGCGACGGACATATAGGCTTCCGGATATTTCTCGTAGCGTTGCTCTAGGGTTTTCTCTCCGAGACCAATGATGGGGAAAGGAGGCCCAAGATTTGTATGAAATCCTGTTGCACAAACGAGCACGTCTAATTCAAACTTGGTGCCGTCCTTCATGACGACGCCCTCAGGCACGACAGCTTCGATCTCGCCAAACGACACGGCGACATTTGGCTCTGTAAGGGCCTCGAGGTAGCCGGGGCCTGGAGTCAATCGTCGGCAGCCTGGCGCAAACTTCGGAATGAGCAGTTCTGCCAGTTCAGGTTTCTTGGCCAAGCGCGATGTCATCAGGGCAGCAAAGGCTGCATGAGCGCCCTCCGACAGACCAGAATCTTTAAGCGAAAAGGGATGATATCCGTTCAATTCACTCTCAATGATTTTCCTGAAAGTATGGAATTTAGTCTCGTCAGACATGAATTTCTGACGATCTTCTTCGTTGACTTTCGGGATAAGGTATGTCAGTCTCCTTTGACGAGTATGGGACTCCTTCGCAGATATACGCACATTCGTTGTGATTAATACCAAGTTTCTGCAGGGCACTCGCTCCGAAAGGCTCAGCAATCCATGTTTTGCTCCTCATAAAACAGGTGAGCTGCGTTTCCGGAAGCTTTTGCAGTTCAGGCACAATCTGGATCGCGCTGCTACCGTTGCCAATTACACCGACCCGCTTGTGAGAGTAATCAAATCTGAAATAATTTTAGTGGCTGTTGATATAGAAGACGATTTCCACGGTTGACTTACGCGGTGTCCCAGGCAGCGGAATGCACCAACTTCCCATGGAAAGAACGCAGGCCTTCAATTTCGGGCCAGCGATAGTTGTTTAGACCGCCGCGACAATTAATGACGACGTCTGCCACGTCAACGAACCTATCATTTGTCTCCAGGTTTTCCACTTCAACGTGCCTGGGGAGGGGTAAGGTAAGCAGCACATCTTTGGGACGCCAGACTAAACAAATAACATACCATTTGCATAGCTCTGGTTCCCACTTGCAGCCCACAACCTTGTGTTGGAGCTTGACAAACCGACCCACCGAATACTTATCGTGCACCCTCTGCAGGTAGCCTTGGATTTCAGACGAAGAAGCGTAGAATGACGACCATGCTGGATTGGGCTCGAAAGAATATACGTAGGAGTGAGCTGTGTTAAGAAGTAGTTAATCATCCAAATCATCCAAGCGAAAGAGGGCAGCAAAAGAAGGCAGTTGCCAGAGAATACGAACCAGGAATGTCACAGGCACACCCTGGATACCTATTTTCCCACCACGTGCCACCGATGCCGTCGTTTTTCTCGTAAATGGTCAAGTCGACATTGCGGAGCCATTCAGAACAGCGAATTCCGGCGTAGATACCAGAAAAGCCTGCGCCGATAATGACGACTCGAACACGACGAAAGTTCTCGACAGTGGCATCCTTCAGTGTAAAGGGAGGCAAGGTTGGCAAACCCTGCACTTGGGGCAGCTCGCTTCTATTCCAGGGTTAGAAACTGGCTTTTCGACAAGTCGACAGGCAACTCAGATCTGCATACATACCCAATACTACCCATAATTGAAACTTTCAGATTGTGATACGGACATGCATTCTGGGCTAGAATTTTTGGACGTCGCCATCTATATACTACTATTGAATTCACTTTCAGGCGAAAATGATAGGTTGAGACCCTTTGGAGCGGCGAACCCCCCGGCCCGGGGGTATCCGTGACTCTCCTACCGGTTCTTAGGGGCCATCATGGCAGGCACGCTGGCCAACATTTCGCTTGTCATGGCTACCTTAGGTACGCACTTTGACTTTGCGCAAATCACTTCCTTGGGTCGCGGAGTTCCATGCGCATCTCGTCCGCTCACTATTGCTGGGTTCCGAGGACCGGGTAGCGGGTCGGGGGTGTGAAACAATCGGAAATGGTTTTGATTGGGTGGTCTGCTGGGCGTATTGACCGAGAGAGAGAGGTCGAGTGGCGACCTGCATACGAGCACATGGTCAGTCCTCTGCCCGGGAATACCCCAAACCCCGTACCTTCCCCCGACAGCGGGGAATTTCGGAGGTTCCGCTGGTATGCGATGTCGTCGCAGCCACACTATCAAATTCTATGAAGGTACGGGATATGCTTCTTCACACGTGGCTCGTGAAATCTTAGAGGTATCATCCTTACAATGGGCCTATATGATAACGCTAACAGTTCATCTCTTCCACGGGAGGATATATGCGTAAACCGAGCCATGAAAGCATTCCACCTCTCAACCCAGGATTAGTTACACGATGAATAGCTAGTAAACATATCAGGAAGCTGTGAATTTAGCTTTTAGAACTATCGTCCGCGCAGAAGAACTGGGGCCCGTCCATAGGGTCAATAACAGTCAAGCCTTCCTGGACGGCTCGGTAGCAAGCCGTGAGGCAAGTCGTAATATAACTGCGCATGCATGGAGGAAAATCGACATAAACCTTGTTGGTGAACTTTTGCTCTTTTCCCGCACATAACGAAAGTACTAATCGCAGCAAGTTAAAACACCTGCGTGCTACTCTGTAAGCCATCTTCCAGCCATTCGCTGCAGTCAAATGTGGTGGCTTCGGTGGGTGGAAGAAAGTTATGATCGTCCCACATGGGTAACGACGCGAACAAGGCGGGATCTGCCAACGACACAGAAATATCCTTTCCCATCCCAACCGATAAGAGGCCGCTGCAGTCGAAGCTCTCCTGGTTGGCAGAACTGGTGGTAGGGGGGTCAAACAACCCTGCTCCTTCCATTATATCTTGCCAATAGGCAGTGTGTGTCGTCAAAAGGCTAGCGGTATTCTCATTGACAGCTGTCGGAGTAGGCAGGCCGAGGTCCGTAGGGTCGAATCCCAGAACTGTCTGGGGCTGTTCAAGACCGGCATACCTATCCACCTTGTCGGGTAGAGGTGGAAAAAGGTCCTTAATGACAGGACCAAACGACTCCAAACGATAAGTGTGTCTCTTCCGCATGTAAACATCACATGCGGCATGGAAGTTCCGGATGACAGTCAGATATTTGTCCGCCATCGTATCGTGCTCGCTAAATAATTGGAGGAGTTTCTGGGCGAGTTGCAGATAGTCCGCAATTGGATAGACGTTATCGAGATCACCGAAGAAGGCAACCCCGAGAACCAAGCCGGATAGGAATATCGAATTCACTATGAATGGAAGTCGCTTCGGCAAGTGGTCTGCGGCCAAAAGGCCTCGGAGAAGATCCGTACAACGGATTGCCGAAAGAACGCAAGCATCTGCATATACCGCACACGTACCAATCGTCGAGGAGGCAATACGGTCCGGTTGCGTCTTTTCTGGGGAATCGATGCCCTGACCTGCCGCGGACACCATCTCGAATAATGCTGACCTTGTCCACACCATGATGGAAACGAAATATGCTTGCTTTAAATGATACAGTCCAATATTCGGCTGTTGGCGGGCATCATCCGTGATCAGACATACCGTAGGAGAAATTCTGTCCGCAGAGAGGCCGTTGCGAAATTCCGCAGCCCAGCGACGAAAGTGTTCGCTGATTTGTGTTTGTCGTTCCCCTGACACTTGCCGTCCATCATAGGCATCGTGATGGACAGACTCGCAGATACTGCATAGGTCAACGGACGCTGAGTACTTGGCGCACCCGCTTTGGTCTACAGATGTGGAGGTCGACAGCGGCCGCCCAAGCACAAGACTCAGAAAAAGATCCAGCACTCGAACGACTTTCCAAAGCTGCTCGTAATCCTCACAATCACGGCGATCGAAAGAAACGGAAATTCCGCTCCGGTGAAGCCCCAGTGCATGTGCTCCGCGCACCGCGGTCCCGAGAGACATGAATGCAGCATTCCACCTGTTCGCCCCTATCAGGTACATGGCGATCAGGGCGTAACTCTGAGTCGAATAAAGATCGACATTTTCGATTGATTCCATCGCCACGAGGGCCCATCCGCGGCGGAAAAGCAATTCAGCGTATGTACCCATATCCCGTGGACAGGCCTGGGCTCCGATGGCGCAGACCAGATAGTAGACGGCATCTAGGGTCCCCTCATTTTCAGCTGACTTCTCTGACCACCCGGTTGCCCGTCGGTGGAGCTCGCGCTCATCAAAAAGGTCAAGGAGGCCTTTTGTTGCGTAGAGATACCATCGAATCAGCCGGTGGCTTTCACTCGCGTCCGGTTTGAGTGGCTTTGGCACACCAGCTTGCTCACACAGGTTGGGTCGTGCGCCAGCTAGGTCATCAAGAATGTCATTCATTTCGGGCTCCTTGACAAATGGGCAGGATCCTATAGCACGAGAAACAAGCTCACGCGCACGTTGGAGGATTCCCAAGGCTGCTGAACTCCCAACGAAGACTCCGACGCGTCTCTGCACATTCAGCGACGCCTGCTGCGTAGTCCATTGAGAATAGACCATTTCGCGCGATGTTAACGGCTCGGGACATCTCGACGAACTCTTCTGCATACCCCGCGAATGCTCGGCAGAAGGGCGAAAATACTGACACTGGGCCCTCGTCGTACATCGGAAACAAGGCCAAAGACCGTCACACCGTTCTCGGCGCTTCCGACAGTTGGCGCATGCAACCGCACATCGGCGCCTCTCCCAAGGCATTATTCGCTTCGTCGGCATCGTGAGATTGAGACTTGACTTGGCAGAGCATTCGTTCACAGCCGTTTGAACCCGCGAGTTTTATGTCGGGGGGGATCGATCATCTTTGGTTCATGTGGACCGGACCAAGTGTGTGCGGGGTTTTCACTTCCCCCCACAATCCATGAAAGAGGTGGGTCGACCAAAGCAAACCCCCTCACTGGATGAGCTCATCTCTCGCCGGCCTCGGAACAACAACGGGGTACCACGGAATCCTCCGTCACGTGCAGATCATTGGGAAGGTGTCTAACCATACACGATCGTCGGTGACGGATGAATTCATCATCCGACTGTATGAAGATCGGACAGCATGATTTGGAAATCAGTCGCTGTGTGTTGTAATGAGCGTGGAGGAAGGCTTAGGGCTGCACCAGGGTAATATATGCTGGCAATACGGCCAACGCCGGTGATAGTCGGCTGGAGCAGAATAGAGCGAATTGAGCTGCAGAGGAATTCGAGGGTCAGCCCGTCAGATGGGATGTTGAAGGAACATAGCAGTGGCGACGCCATGAGGAGGATTCTCGATGAACAGATGCAAGTCAATGGAAAGTTGTTTCTTGTGATAGTGATCATTATATATAACCTCCTCCCTTCCGCAGCAGGCGGGGACTTGCTAGTATTGAATATTATTCTGGTCCAGAGTATCCCTAGTACTTCGGGCCGAGGAGCCGTTGGCCTGCATGGACATATCTCTGCAAGACTGAGACAACAGCAGCAACCCTCGATACCGCACGGAGGGTGAGTTGCAGCTTCCCATTCATCGTGGAACTAAAAAGAGTTTTCCAACTCTTGGGTCCAGGTAATCCCTGCTAACCGGATGTCGGCCCGGATCGGAACCCACGTCGGATCTAGGTCTATTGCTTCCCGGTTTTGGCGACGCGAAGAGATGTGTGTATCTTCGAGATAAATGATTTATTCACCGAACTCGAAATAGACCCAGATGATATATAAGCCCCTCTCTCGTCTGTTTTGGAGCATTCTGATTTACAAGTCGTGCTAGGAGAATCGCCAAAGCCAGAAACTCTCACACGTACATTCGAAGAGGATAAAGCCCGCATCTCACAATGACAGGCACCAAAGTAAAGGAAGATTACGTTGATGTGCTTATCGTCGGTGCTGGGCCTGCTGGTCTCATGTTGGCGAATTGGATGAGCCGCACAGGGGTCAAGACACGGATCGTGGACAAGAGAGGCACCAAGGTTGGCAACGCACTACTGCCACTGTCTGGATTAAGCTCAACATTATTTCCAGGTCTTCAGTGGTCAAGCTGATGGTCTGCAATGCCGAACTTTGGAGATCCTTGACTCCTTCGATTTCGGCCACCGTGCCTGGCGAGAGTCCAACCATATGATCGAGATTTGCCTGTGGAACCCAGATAAGGATGGCCAAATCCATCGTTCCCATCGGATCCCGGATACTATTCCAGGCCTCAGCCGATTCCAGCAGGTCGTGTTGCACCAAGGTCGGATTGAACGGTTCTTCTTGGACTCTATCCGACAGCACAGCGACATCGACATTGAGCGAGGAATGTTGCCCATTTCGTTCCATTTCGAGGAGGCCAAGGCGAGTGATTTCGATGCTTATCCGATTACCGTTACTTTGCAATCTCTCACCGAGCAGGAGGCCACCCCTGAACAGTCTGGCAGATCGGTAGTGAATGACGGCCTGTTCCGAAGCAACTTATCGCCTGACGATACAGCTGACCTCCTTGATGCTGCAAGATTGAGAGCACGTGCTGGGCAAACCGAGATAATCAAAGCCAAACTCATGGTTGGGTGTGATGGAGCACACTCTTGGGTCCGGAAGGAATTGGGGTTCCAGCTGGAAGGCGATTCTACCGACTACATCTGGGGAGTTCTGGACATTATTCCAGTGACTGACTTTCCCGACATCCGAATGCGTTGTGCTATCCATTCCGCCCATAACGGTAGCATCATGGTCATTCCGCGGGAGAACAAGTTAGTTCGTCTCTATATTCAGCTGCAGTCTGAAGTTGAGGCCAGTGGTGGCAAGGTGGACCGCTCCTGGATCACTCCGGAGGTCATTTTGCGGCAAGCCCAGAAGATACTTGCGCCGTATAAGCTCACCTATACCTATTGCGACTGGTGGACGGCTTACCAGATCGGCCAGCGTGTTGGTGATCGTTTTTCCTTAATGGAGCGGGTTTTTTTGGCTGGTGACGCTGTACATACGCACAGCCCAAAGGCCGGCCAGGGCATGAACGTCAGCATGCAAGACAGTGAGCCTAAACATCTTCTAGACGTATCGGAGACTCAAAAGCTAATGGTGAATAGCGTATAACCTTGGCTGGAAGATTGCGTCTGTTGTTAAAGGGCGTTGTGCGCCATCAATTCTGAAGACATATGAGTCCGAGAGACGGACCATTGCAAAGCAGCTGATTGACTTCGACTATCGGTTCTCTCGCCTCTTTTCTGGTCGTCCTGCAAAGGATATCATGGATGAAGAGGGCATCAGCATAGAAGAGTTCAAGGATGCCTTCGAGAAGGGTAACATGTTTGCTAGCGGCGTTGGTAAGTTTTCAGCCGAACGTCATCATGGCCTAGTGGTGCTGAACCGTTCACGCAGCTGTTGACTACGGTCCAAATTTGATTGTGGCCAAGGAAGCCCCAAGCCTTGAACAAGTCGACGACACTACAGTCGCAAATCTCGTTGAAACTTCTCCTGTTGCTAGCAAGCAAGAACTAGCCGCCGAAATCAAAGTAGGCATGCGTATCCCGAGCCACAAAGTTCTTAACCAAGCCGATGCTCGCCCTTGGCACCTACAGGAACTGCTCAGAAGTGATGGAAGGTGGAGGATTATAATCTTCCCTGGGGACCTGGGTATTCCAGAGAACCTTGCGCGGCTTACCAACTTGTGCGAAAAGCTTGACAACAAAAACTCCTTCCTTCGCCGCTTCACTCCTCAGGATCTCCCCGTGGATAGCGTCATTGAAGTACTTACAGTACACGCTGCTTCGCGCGAAAGCGTCGAACTCCTTGACCTTCCCCAAATTTTACATCCTTTCACTGACACAGCTGGCCATGATTACTGGAAGGTTTTTGTGGATGACCAATCCTACCATGAGGGCCACGGGAATGCTTATAAGAGGTACGGCATTTGTTCAAATAGGGGCGCGAATGTCATTATACGCCCTGACCAATATGTCAGTTGGGTTGGTGAAAGCGATGACTACGATAGTATGGACCGGTTCTTCTCTGCATTCATGAAGGTGCAATAAAAATACCCCCATGTTATTCTCCTTAGGTTTGCTTTGATAAATTCTCCTTTACAATCCTATTGAAACTCTACATGACATCCAGGAAGTTGAACTCTGTTGCATTGCCGCACCAGTAAACACACCACTTACACTGTAGGAATCATAGGTATAGCTATCGCGTTTTGACTCTTGATAACAAGGCAGATCCTGCCCAGTGTTCTATTCACATATGGCGTAATACGTCCAAGATCACCATTTCCTTTAAGCCATGGTTGGTCAACTCAGATCAAATATATATAATCACGCCGTTTGTTCCTTGCCGCCATGCTTCTTTCTCTTTCCCCGCAATGTTGGACTCAAATCGGCGTATCAGTACTGTCTCCAGATGCCTACACCTACAGCTACACCCACCACGGCGAAAACGACGACAACAGCCCCAGGTACATTCATTGACTTGATATACTCTGAGTAGGATGGAACGACTACTAGCTGTGGCTCCTTCTATCTCGTCAAGCTTGACCACAGCTGCTACGATATCGCAGTGTCGTACAATACCGCTACGGACAAGTTATATGCCCTGAATCCGGCACTAAGCGGGAACTATACGGGACTGTATCTGAATTACTATATCTTCGTAGGGTTGATTGGTGGCATGACCACGACGACAACGGCAACCACATCCGGGAAAGTTTCAACGCCTGCCCCAGCCCAAGCTGGAATGGGCTGCGCTTCTTTCTACTATTTTCTAAGCGGTGACGGCTGCTCTTGGAGGGCGGTAGGTAATGAGTCGGCGTTCTTGATCTGTTAGTGACGATGGACTGAGTATAGCGCGGCTGTAGAGGGTGCGGGTTGACTTGTCTAGGGCTAAAGGGGCTCTGTCTGCGTTCATGCTTGTCCCTCCAAGATCAACGGGAAAAGACATGTTGATGAATTATGTGCATATTCGGGGAGAAGAGGATGATTGTCTTATGAGACGACAGAGATGGATCTTCCTGTCTAAGCGTGCCGTATGAACAAGAAGTAGTATGGAACGGGGTAGGTCAGGCGTCAGGTGTCAGTAAATGGGGATGGGGAGAAGGCGGTATATGAGTTTCAGGCTTCAGGTTACGTTTAGGCAGAGAGCTGTTCAAGGCTGTTCAAGGCTAAAAGGGTCGAAGGTAGAGTTCCAACGGCGCCAATTTCGACAAAAAAAAAAAAAGTAAAAACATACAACAGCAGCATAAGTATGAAGATCGTCGCTAGGGCTTATGTGGGCGGCTTGCCGCCCTATTCAGTCTTGCTTCAGGGCACTTGAGACCCCTCCCGATCCAACCTCCCGAATACTATACACCCGAGCTAGAAGGAATTCACTTTTGTATAAACAAGACCGAGAAGTGGCAGCAAGCCTCCTTCCATGTCAGTGTGGAAAACTTAATATCTTGGTTAATTTTTACTAAAAAGCGTCCTCACGATCGTCTAAGAAATCAGTATATCTTTAAACTGTTGATTCTCATTTAACGCACACCGCACTATTGCAATGGATGCTGGAATACCAACTTCCCCAAGCCTCGGCCATGATCAACCAACTCTAGCACTTGGCTCAAAGCGTCTTCTGCACTCCCATGGAATACTTCCACCGAAGGTAGCTGGAAGTGTGTCCCATAGTGTGCAACAGCCCATTGAAATGCTGCCCGCGCGCGCTCGAAATCCAGCTTTCGGGCAGGAATCTTGATCGAGTGAGGAACCCCCTTGAGTTGGAACTCCACGTCCCTAAGGGAGGGGGGAAATGGCATTCTGAACCGAGGATCTTTCTGCATAACCACAGATACGAGTGCCGCGTCTTTAGGAACACAACCCGCCATTAACTGCGCCGACCCCAAGCCTGCTTCGCTCCCGACCGTATCAAATCCTCGTGAAATGGGGTTCCATCCCTCCTGTTTGAGTACTGACTGGATATCCGAGACGATATGGGCGGACTTGTAGTCAAAGCAACGAGTGGCGCCCAGACGTAAGAGGAGTGGATGATGTTTGGGTGACGCAGTGACAAGGATAGGGTATATCCCGCTCGCTCGGGCAAGCTGAACAGCCGAGATCCCGACACTGCTGGACGCACCCCAGATAAGAAGGGGGCTTGATGTGCTTGATGTGTCGGTTGCCAGGTTCGCTGCTGGCAGAGGAAACCTGAAGATATTGTAGAGCGCATCACATGCTGTCATTGTCACCACGCTCAAGCACGCGGCATGATGCGGAGGGAGATTTGGAGGTACCAGAAACAGCATGTCCTCCGGACACACAAATTCCTGTTGATGTGTCCCATATTTCGCCGGTCTGCCGAGCCCGGTGGGCGTAAACCCTGCGACGAGATCTCCAGACTGGAATTTGGATCCTACTGAGGCTTCGAGGACCTTGCCGCAGAAATCATAACCCAGTACAGCCGGATAGATGCCAAGTATCCTGGCATGCTTCACATCTGCTGGGTTGACTCCGGAGTAGATCGTTTCGATTCGGATTTCCCCATCCCCTAGAGTATATTTCTCCTTCCATCGACGAACGAGAAAGGAGAGATCATCATCACAATAGAGCGCCATTTTCGTGACGGAACCCATCGTGGTCGATAAGATGCGAGCTGCTCAATGCACCACTTAGCGAGCTACTGGCGAACTTATACCGTAGAAAGGTCCAGCAACATCAGATCCGGAGTCTGGCCTGGTTTTTACGCCACTGGCTAGAATGGATGGAATCCTAGCCGGCGGCAGAGCCGAGGTGTCGACCGCAACGGATCGGAAGGCCGACGACTCTCTAACTGCGGAGCAAGCCAGAGTGCACAGCAACGCTTGCATCGATCCGAGGGGCGCCACGAACGAAAACGATAGCCGAAACGACGGTACGGGAGATTACTGGCTATGTACGGGCGGGCTGGATGGAGCTGGTGGTTCATTGGCATTTCTGTGTGGGGTGCGGGGGTTTGAAGGTGGAGTGCGGGAGTTGGGAGGCGGGGAAAGCAGACTGGGAAAGGAACTTTAAATTTCGAACGTGTCGTGAACAAAGGCTAGTACAATCAATCGGGGTCCGGAGCGGCAACAGAATCAGGGTGAATTGAGTCTCCTCAGCCTATATAAACTCGCCTCCGCTCTTTGTGGTTCGGCAGCTAAAGTTGCTCGGCTACCCATCCACCTCGACCACAATGGCGCTAACTGGAACCTGTAACTGCAACTCTGTCAGCATAACCCTTGAACATGGTCTGGCAGACCTCAATGAACCTTTCCTGTGTCACTGTTCATCTTGCAAGAAGTCGGGTGGTGGAGGTATGTGTATCCCTCTCATACTTATTTTGAAACGGAACTAAATGTGTATCTCAAGATGGACTATACGGTTGCTTTGTCCCGAAAGAAAAGGTAAATGTCGAGGGGGCGACGAAGGTTTGGGTTGACACCCAAACACGTTCGGGAGTGCCAATGGAGCGGCATTTCTGTGCTGGCTGCGGCACGTATGTGGTTTATTGCCTACGCACTCGGACCACGTTGACAAGTATTGTAGCCCGCTTCTCGGACAGTCTTCTATCCACCCAGGCGAGATCGGTGAGTCTGCTGTTATATCGCTCTTGAAAAGTGAAAAAATTGTCTTTATAGCTGAATGACGTTTTTAGTGGTCGTATTGGGCATTTTCCCGGAGATCCCAGAGATTCAAAAGGAATACTTTGGCACTAGCAAGAAATAATGGGAGCCACAATATAACAATGCAAACAACTTCGAAGCCTTGCCCAAGCACTGTTTGTCCTGTCTGGCCCGAGTCCAAGGATGACCAAAATGTTGGTTCGTGTTTCACAGTGTGCAGGGCGAAGATGTCGTGGATACCCCCATTCAGACAAGTATAGCGGATTGCACCGGTGGTAAATAGTAAAGGACTCCCAGTATTACAATAATCATGCACCTTTCTTTATCAAAACATGAAGGCCATCCGACCCCAGTGTAGTCAATGTAGATTGCAATGTATAAGCAAGCCAAGCTAGCGCTCGACGGGCACTCCAATAAGCTGTCTGAGCTAACAGTAAGCGCGCCTTAAGACCTCCCTCTTATTGAAGTCCAGAGAACCCCGGGTTGGTAATAGACGCCGGTGACCCTGTCGGCAATGATAAAGTACGTTATAGCGGCGTAGCTACGGCTGCTTAGATGCCAGAGTGACGCATCAGAAACACTGCATTCGGTTTCGCTGCTTAACAAGAAGTCGACCCACACGTAGCAGGGAATGATCTTTTGGTGAAGCTTCAGTTCTTAGACACGTATGGAACGGTGGTTGATCCTACACCACAGGACTCTGAGCAGCTGCTGTACATAGGGATTGGCTAATTGTTAAATCGTATTCCTACTCCTGGCTTAAACAACAATTTGCAGGTAACTACGATTGTTATGATTTCCTTGGTCCTCCGATCAAGAATTTTTGTTGGCTGGACAGCGGAGCGGTCCACGGTCCACGACGACGCTAGATGAGTAAGCGGAAGTCGGCCTTCAGCTGGAGCCGTTTGTTGATCGAGGTGGGGAATTTCCGACGTTAACTCTAATAACCCCGACAGGCTGATGGGTTCCACAAGAGCCATATCTGACTTTGATCCGTTTCCCGGTAGAAGAGAAATTACGTTCTCCGCAAGACTATGCAACCTTTTCTTGTCGATGCCGTCATCACGGTATTCGGAAGTTGGGGTCTCGCTGAGTAACGTGGAAGAGGTTTGACCGCCGGATCCATGACAGTAGCGTTGAGGTCCGATGCGATGGATCTTTGGATTTCTGACCAATAACAATCTCAGCACTAGACCCGCCACAGCGTGATTTTTTGGAAATCCGGATCTTGTGCGGGGGTGGGGCTTGTGACTTCAGCTACGAGCAACTAAGACCAGGTCTGTAATCATGGGGAATATGCATGCTATCAGGGGTTGTAAAGGCAACTTGGCCAAGTAGATTTCCCAACAATCTCTGTAGATAGCTTGCATTGGCGCACCCCGCCAAACACCCCACCGCGGAGTAGATTGCCCACCAGTCAACATAACTACGCAGTCATGGTATAAACCTATAGTAATACTACTGTGTATATTTAGCTTTCCTATTTTTATAATTAATATAACTATTATTCTAGAGTAACTAGTTCTTAAACTATCTTTATAATATAACTTGTCTAGTACTTACTTCATAGGCTATAATATATATACTATAGACTAGCCCTGCTCTTTTATCTTAACTTTAATCTAACTATAGCAAGACTTTATACTTGTTAGGCATGAATATATTAAGCAAGGCAAGTTAATCCAAATCTTTAGAAGTCCTACATGAAGGCCCGGGGCTAGGAAGGCTTGAGAGGTCAACCTTCCATAACAGTATACTAAACTTGTTGATATGTAATCTGTAGTTGAGAAGCAGTCTGGTAGTATTTCATGCCTGCATCTCGCAAGGTTAAGATTCGAATTCGATCATCTCGACTAAGGCGTGCATCATCGGAGGTTCGATGGGCTCAGGCGTGGTAGGCATCGCGGAGGCAGGCAGGCAGGCAGGTTGGTAGGCGGCTCTCCACCAGAGGCCTTCGAAATCCGGCTATCTCGGAGGTTTCATTAGCTTCATTTTAAAATTTAATTAGGAAGGCGGTGCTTCAAGGGCTTGACCGTTTCGAAGGATTTGGACCCACCGTACTAACATAATTACCGGAGTCAACCACAGTACATCCAAGCCATTATTGCTGAGCGCCTCACACCCCACATTATGGGCCACGCCCGGTACCCGAACCCCGCACCACGATGACAGACAGGGAGCGGTACATGGGGGGTGCGTTTCCAACCACTGCAGCAGGTTGTGAAGTAGAACATTGACCAAGAACCTTGATCCGAAACCCAGAACCCCGATCCGAAATCTAGAGTCTTCAAAATTTTAAGAATAATAAATATAAATATAAGCAACACACCCCAAACTTGGAAAGGAGCCACATGTTTTGAGTAAATGGCCTCTAAAGCTTCAATAGCCTAACTCGTCTCCCAATTCCACTTTGCACTTTGTTCGTGAACTAAATCCCCTTCCTCCCCCATAGCTCCTTGCCGTGCCCTGCCCTTCCCATAGCTGAACCGTTACCTACGTTGAGCCTTTTGGCAAGCAACATGGCCGTGACCGAAGATGTCCTCGCTCTTATTGCCCAACCGCGAACCATATTGCTCTTGTCACTACTCAGCATCATAATTTATACCGTCTCCTGGGTCACAGGCCTCATCCTGGATCCTCTTCGAAGCGCCCCAGGCCCCACTGCAACACGATACACGGCGCTGTGGTATTTCTACCGGATCTACAAGGGAGAGTTCCATCGCGAAAGTATACGACTTCACGAGAAACATGGTGTGTTTTCTTTCCTCCGCTATTTCTAGTATTTCTTGCCCTTAGCCTCCCTCGACGCTGGGCTTCTAGAATGGAACACCGACCAAGCAACTCCACCCGCACCATCTGGGCTAATAATCTTTCCACGCTGGCACAGGGAAAATCGTCCGCATCGCACCAAACATGTACAGCATCGACGACTTAGACGCGGCAAAGACCATCTACGGGCACGGGACCAAGTTTTTCAAGGCGGACTGGTACTCGGCATGGACAACTCCCGCGATCTGGAATGTGAATCTGTTTGCCATGCAAGATGCCAAGGGTCACGGGGTTGCGCGCCGACAGTTTGCCAACTATTATTCCATGTCATCGATGGTGCATTACGAGGGGTATGTTGATGACAGTATCCGGGTTTTCCACGGCCAGCTCGAGGGGTTTTCGAGAAGGCGCCGGGCGCTGGATATGGGTGCGTGGCTGCAGTATTATGCTTTTGATGTTATCACTAATATCACGGTATGTTTAAACATGGCATGAGAAGACAAGAATTGGGTGGCCCTGGGTTATTCATTTTTTTTTTTTTTGTTTTACCCTGGCTAACATGGAACCTTGGCTCTAGTTTGGCAAAGCATTCGGGTACCTTGACAAGGCAGCAGACATCAACAATATGATTGCAAAGCTGGACCAGAACAATCTGTATAGTGCACTAATGGGTCTCTTCCCCTCTGCCCATGCTATTATTGACCGCCTTGGCGAGCCTCCTGCCCAGGTTATGCTCGATTATATAAAGGATTTAATCTCCCAGCAAATGGCAAAATCCAAGGCCGCAAAAGACAATCAACCTATTCAAAAAAACAACAACAACAACGACAACCCACCACGAACAGAATCCCTCCTCGGCAAATTCAGAACAGCCCATGACCAGGATCCTTCATCGTTTACCTCGACGCACCTCCTTTTCGGATGCGCGCAAAATGTATTCGCGGGGAGCGACACCACAGCCATTGCCCTGTCCTCAATCATTTTCCACCTCACGCATAACCCGACTTCTTTATCAAAGTTGCGGGAGGAAATCAACACCGCAGCAGCGAGGGGCATCATTTCGGATCCAATTACTTTTGTACAAAGTCAAACTCTGCCGTACCTGCAGGCTGTGATCAAGGAGGCGCTCCGCATAAACCCAGCTGTGGGGCTGCCACTTCTCCGTGTAGTGCCCGCAGGCGGGGCCATGCTTTGTGGCGTTTTTTTCCCTGAAGGGGTGAGTACTACCCTACACTGCTAAATAAAAGATTTATATACCATTACATTGCTAAAATAATCCAACCCATCTCATCGCATCTAGACGGTAGTAGGAATCAACCCGTGGGTAGCGCACTACAACAAATCCGTCTTTGGCGCCGATGCGGACGTCTTTAAACCAGAACGGTGGCTCCAAGCTAAGGGCGAGGACGAGGGCTCGCAGACAAGCACCATGGAACAGTACTTCCTTCCATTCGGCCTGGGTTCCAGGACGTGTATTGGCAAGAATATTAGTCTGCTAGAGATTGGCAAGCTGGTCCCGCAGCTTGTGCGGAACTTCGACTTTGAACTTGTGAGTCAGCAGGACGCGCTAGTGGGGCTGAATCGCTGGTTCGTCAAGCCGCATGGGTTCGAGGTTGTTCCTCGAAAATTAGACTACGATGGATGATCCGCAAGTACTGTCAACGGCCAAAAACGTACTTCTTCGTGGATATGGTTGCTGTGACCTTAATGCAATATCTCTCTGTCTGTAATATACGGATACGTCTTGGACTTTATTTAGTTGGCATCTGTTCGCTTATTTAATATTCTATCCAAGCCATACCCCTTTATTCGAGTCTTCTAGTCGAGCATACCAGCTGGATAGAAGAAGAAGCACGTACGAAACAAAGAAAAAATTCTAGTTAATGCATTTGGTAATATCTCCAAAACACACGACAAAGCCTGATACCTCAGCAGGATTGCAAGTCAAGGGTAATGGCAACTATTGCCTGTCGTTGGCTATCACCCAGCTTCAAGCCAAAGACGGAGGTCTGATACCTCCGGTGGGTCCTTTCAGCAAAGGCCGCATGTCTATCCAATGTGACCACCTTACGACAGTACTCCCTCAACATTAGACTTATGAAAGGCGCGTGCTGTTCACGACTTTCGGGTGCAGAGAACTTCTAGGCCTATATTCCCCTTAAGGACTTCATGGTATGGTTTTCCATATTAAAGGCTTCAAGGCAATCACCACGACTGGACCAGGGCTAGGCAGTCTAGAAAAGCTCTACAGCCTTGACGTGCTGGAGGGCCTAGGGCAGTAGGGGCCGAAATTGAAAGACAAACTCCTCAATAAATAGGTATTTTGCCAAACAATCCGGGAGGCAACGGGTTTCCAAACTGCCTTAGAGATAAAGTTGTTGGCATCAACGCTCCAATCGTGGATGCGCCCCGCTAGCTAGATTAGTTACTGGTTTTGATGATGTAACAAAGCTATACATTCTTAGGCAGGCTGGAGCAAAAGCTTTTAATAGCAGTGGTATGTATCTTTAGGTCTTTTGCCAGGAATATAATATGGCAAATAGAAGAAGTAACCAATGCTCAACAAAATGTTATTCTACAGCATGCAGATATCCGCGTATTCATCTACCATTATATGGTTGATATCAGTGCTAATATCCAAGGAATTATCTGCAAGACAGACTCTCAGACCCTGCTAGTACAATTTGGCCGTTTATTAAGTGTATTAATTAATCTGGACTAGCCTTATTGGCTTTCAGCTGAAGAATCAAAAGTCTTTTGACTAGTTCCTATAACTTTGTAAATGGCAGGAGGCATTGCAGAGTAGAAGAAGGGGTGGAAAAATCAAGAGACTGAGCTGGAACATGCTATACTAGCCTGGCAAACATGATTTGATTCCCTTAGCAACAGGGCCTCCCTTAGCCATCTTTATTAAATACAAGAGAGACCTGAACTCTTCCAGGATCGCGCACTGGAAGTAGACTTGTTAACCCGCGGGTTTTGGGTTGACCCATGGCCTTTGAAGATGAACCAGTGGGTTTTGGGTTGGGTTATGGGGATTGGAAACCCGCCTATGGGTTACTAAAAAACCTACTAACCTAACCCAAAAAGTCCAAAAAAATCCATGTATGTAGATTACTACCTAACTAGGTAGTAATCTATATCTTTAAATAAATTACTATATTTAATATAGTAATTTATTTGTTGGCATGGCTTGGCAACCTATTAGGTTATCCAAAATCTAGTAGGTTACCTATGCATAACCTAAAACCTATTAGATTATTAAAATTAGCAACCCAACCCAGTTCTTGGCGGGTTGGGGCGGGTTTCACGGGTTGGGTTGAACAAGTCTATTAATATAAGAGGACGCCCTCTCGAGGTTTCCTTGATTTGCTTAAAGGGCCAGCAGCAAAGATGTCGGAGGTATAAGAGAAGGTTGAGTTCTTCATCTATCCAAGAGTGTATTTATGGCCGTTTGGTCTTTCTTCTTGAAAATTGATGATGCCTTGTTTCTCGGGATGGCAGTAGTCTCCTTTGTAATTAAAATAGTAGCAGGGAGAGGTCAATACTGGAGTTTGTTGTTAGAGCTAACATAATTTTGTCTGTTTCCCATGAATAATGTTACGACAAAGTCGGAGCATATATATGGCTTAACCCCCTTTCTGCACTCAGCAGATTCGAAAAGCGGTATGATTGATATTCGTGGTTGTATGGCTTCGCTTCCCTTTGTTGTTTCGTCCAAATAAACTCGCACAAGTTGTTGATATGACACATGGAGTAATAATATGATATCACATGCAGTATTGTGATAATATTGTTACATTGTATTCATTGCTGGCACATATTTATTGTGGTAATGAATCATGAGTATTAGTGTTATCTTGTGATACTGTTGTATCTGTTGTAAAGGGGTCAAATTATCTTGCCTCAATCATTAATTGTAACACTCCACTTGGTGATATGTTATATAGCGTCATTAAATCGCTCATACTATGATATTTCAAATCACAAGTAAAAGAAAACAGGTTATCTTGTTTTCCAAGGTCTTTGTTTTCTTTTATGTTGGTGTCATGCTCATGATCCCTAGCAAGTATCAGTCAAATGGTTCAGCTGATGAAGCTATAACTTGGAGAGGAAGTTTTAGCCTATTAGATGAAAATTTAAAGTGCTGCCCAAGCATGTTGGACCAGTGGAAGATCCCTAACTCATAACCTGTTAAAATTGAGTGTAGTAAGATATTCATTATTGTTCCAATCTTGAGGGGCAGATGGACTGACTATATACACCAAGTATGCACAGACCCACTTTCCCACCAGAGCAATACATCCACCAAGATATTCCATATTCAACACCTACATAGAAACTGATCCTTAGGCAACGACAGACCTGCTTGTCACGGCCGTCGCACTGCCATGATCTCAGTAAATACCAGAACCGCAGTGAATGGAGACTTCCCAAAGCGGTAGGCTCGTGTATTCCGCAACGTCTGTATGAGTAGACTCTCTCTCTCTCTCTCTTTCACTTTCTCTTTCTCTTCCTCATGCTTAGAACTTCTACAAATCCTACCGATTTTCTTTCATCGTCGAAGGAACCCGTAACACTACTATGGAATCCTGTCCAGGGTCAACCAACACCTAATCTAGTTTCAAGATCGCGAGCTGGCTGCTGTTTGCAACCAGCTTGCACCCAATACTGAATTTTACTACATAAGACCTTGTTTTATATGGATGCCAGGGCACATCAGTCGTCGAAAGAGGCAGAAAGCTCGTCAAGCTCAAGCACTACCATTCCGGCGGACACTCCGGACGCTGTCCCGGTCATGACCCTGGCCGGGAGTATGAAAGGTGAGCGTGGAGGAGTGGAACCTCCTTAAGGACCGGAAGCATGCCCTTGACGAGAACGAGATCTTCGAATGAAGATTAACTCTGCTCCGTTCCTAATCTGGTCACATCAGAAACAGAAAACTCTGCATCCTAATGGCGCATCCGAAACAAGAAAGTGGAAGTACGCACTCAGATATCCGCCTACCTTGCAAAAGAAGGATCGCCGAGCGAAGATTGGCTTTTCTCCGTTCCTAATGGGGTTATGGTGGAAAACAAAAACCCGACGGTTAATCGGGCTTTTTTAAAAATGCGGGGAAGTAATAATTAGGTATCCACCCAAAAATTTCTCTTGGATAACCTGTAGGAGTCATAACATATGTATTTTGTTTAATAGGGTATAATGTACCATTAGGAAATTAAGGGCTTTACTTTTCCCCTCCGCAGGTACCCCGTATCTCTTAGAAATGGGTAAGGGCTAAGAAAGAAGTAATATATAGGACAAGTTAATCGGAGAACTTGGTTAAGTCTGCTATAATGCTTGTAAATATAAATAAAGTGTTTCAAATTAAGAATATTTACAGAGGGAAGATGCAACTTAAAGCATAAAACTTATCCTAATCTGTCTAGTTAGGAAAGCCAGCGTCAATTGGTGTCTGCATGGGTGCTTGGGATCCAGAGACTCTTCCTCCACCGGAGCTTCAGAGTTCGGGGTGTCGGTCTTGCTGATCGTTCTGAGGGTATGTCGACGTCGAGTGCGGCACGGAGATTTGTTTCCCTTGCTCGTTCGTGTGGGCTTCAGCTCCGTATCGTGGTGCGGCTATCTTGTCTAACAGCTAGAGCATTATTGCGATATATAAAAGGGTTGGGTCGTCCACTTTAAGTTTATCTAAAAAACCCATTCCTCTAGTTCCTTCCCAAAGCCATCCGGACATTCTAGCTTTTTTGTTCTATATTGTTCCGTCTACCTTTACAAATATGAAGCTTACAGCTCTCTATGCTGTTGTTAGTGCGGGCTCCACAGTGATGGCAACCCCTGTAGAACGGCAGCAAGCAGGGTTGAGATGTATGTGATTCCATCATATATTTTAGAAATCTGCTGACGTTGTAATATAGGGTTTGGAGCCAACGAAGCTGGAGCAGAATTTGGTGAGGCTAATTTGCCTGGGACGGACGTGAGTAAATGTTATAGACAGCTTTACAAATGGTATTAGATTTTTGCTAGATGGCTGACTGCTCTAAAGGGTGTGGAGTACACTTGGCCTAATCTGGATGCCATCGACGCCCTTATTGCTGATGGAATGAACCTTTTCCGAATTCCTTTCAGGATCGAGAGACTTGCCCCAGACGCAGTTAATGGCTCATTGGCCGAAGAATATCTTGCGAACCTTGTCAAGGTAAATAAATCCGCATGCCCCCACACCCACATGAAACAACATTCTGATATGTTATGTAGACTGTTAACCACATAACTGAGCAAGGCGCTTGGGCAGCTATCGATCCCCATAACTACGGTCGCTAGTAAGTATAGTCTCTCCTTGATATAATGCATGCTCACCTGCAAACTAGCTACGACTCTCTTCTTGTGCCTAAGGAATTTCAAACCTTCTGGGCCAACGTGGCCAGCAACTTTGTTGATGATGAGCATGTCATCTTCGATACAAGCTAGTTCCCAGCTCCATACGAACATATTTCTGGAATTCAACTAACCCAGTTACAACAGACAATGAGTACAACTCCATGCCCCAAGACCTCGTCCTTAAGCTTAACCAGGCTGCTATCGATGGCATTCGCTCGGCTGGAGCCACCTCTCAGTATATATTTGCTGAAGGTAACGCGTGGACCGGGGCATGGACTTGGGTGGACCAAAACGACGATATGAAGTCTCTCACTGACCCTGAGGACAAGATCATATTCGAGATGCATCAGTACTTTAATGCAGATGGCAGTAGTTCCCAAACCTGCGTGAGTCCGACCATTGGAGAAGAGCGTGTCGCCTCGGCCACTGAATGGCTCCGCACCAATGGCAAACTAGGAGTTATAGGCGAGTTCGCTGGCTACAATAACGAGACTTGCAAGGCTGCCGTTGACGGTATGATTAAGTTCCTCAGTCAGAATTCGGATGTGTGGACTGGGGCACTGTGGTGGGCGGCAGGCCCATGGTGGGGAAACTCTGAGTATTCATATGAGCCCCCAAGTGGAGCTGCTTACTCGGTTTACAAACCAATCTTGCAGCCATACTTTCCTGGCGGATCCGGCACCAATGGTACTCGACGCGGTTAGAACAAGATAGCGGCTAGTCTGAAGGTGTCGATAACCTCGAGTACAATTGTCTTGATCTCTTGAGGCTGGCTAAGCGCTTTTTCACCAGTCGGCAATCCACTGCGGAGCGATGAAAGTCAATGATTAGGGCTCGCCCCAATTTAGCATTCCATAGAATATTATCTGGCCAAAGGTCTTGATGAATGACTCCCAAGGCACGAATTTGTTTGTTGATCTCGAGAGGGCGTCCTGGCCCAGTGCAGGGGCCTGCAACCATGAACACCCAGGACGCACTGGCACGAGGCCGTTGGACCGTCTCCTGTTCCACCTGTTTTGCTGGGTAGTTGCAAGGGGGGTCTTCTGCGAGTTACTGTCCCCTAGAGTCCCTATAACTCTAGAGTTACCATGCCACCTGCAAGTTATTATTTCTCCTATAAGTCTTAGTTCTAGAGTTCTAGAGTTATGGTTCCCAAGGCCCTATTTATAACTTGAAGTTATCCTTTTCCTATAACTTCTACTCCTCAAGTTTATAATTAATTAATTAATTAATTAATTTAGTTAGTTATATTATATTTATAGACTACTACTTGGCTATCTAATCTAGTTTCCCTATTTATATTCTATTACTTTGCCTAGTCCCTAGGCCATGATGGATCCTGCCCCTGTCCAAATTCTTGCCTGCTAATTAGTCTAGTCCATCCTCTACCTGCCTCTTGCTCTCTTAAAGAGCTGTTATCAAAGCAACAACCTCTCGTGCGCTTCTAACCCCGGGCTCTCACACGGGACTTCCGAAGGATTTAGATTGACTTGTCTTACCTGGTATGATCACGTCTAACAAGTATAGAGACTTGTTATAGTTAGGTAGAAGTAGAGGTAAAAGGGCAGGGCTAGCCTATAGTATATATACTATAGCTTGTAGAGTAAGTACTAGACAAGTTACTTTGTAAGGATTTTTAGAACAGGTTACTCTAGAATAATAGTAGT
Organism: Aspergillus lucknowensis; assembly: GCF_044049455.1. Classification (NCBI taxonomy): domain Eukaryota; kingdom Fungi; phylum Ascomycota; class Eurotiomycetes; order Eurotiales; family Aspergillaceae; genus Aspergillus; species Aspergillus lucknowensis. The sequence continues at coordinate 16,704 of NW_027263605.1, read as the reverse complement.
ATTAATTATAAAGATAAGAAAGCTAGATATAGTAGTAATAAGTATCCTTAAGTATTCTTAAGTTTCTACTATTCTCCTACCTTTAAATAGTATACTAAATAGTATACCTAATTAGATTGCATAGCCCTGTATACTATTTTCCTATTATTAAATAGTATACTAAATAATATATAATTATATAGTCTTTTACTAGAGTAACTTTTTTTATTATATCCTTAGAGCAATTCAAAATTCTTTTTTATAATAATTCTTATTTTTTTTGTTCTTGTAGTAGGCTATAATAGTTATATAATAGCCATGGTTTCAAACTATAGTCTTTCTATTATACTTGGAGGATATATAGTATTTCCTTATAATAGTAATTATTATCTATATAGGCATGTGGTCTATAGGTTATATTCTTGTAGTATTACTTGTTTCTATCTTAAAGTTAGGCAATACTTAGGTTTATTAGTTTATTATTAAGGTTAGATTTAAATCCAAAGTAGCTCTTGGTAGCTGGTCTATAGCCCAAGACTCCCTAGCCTTAACTTTCTGCCTTATAACTCTACTCTACTAACTATAGGCTAAGGGTTTATAATATTATCTCCCTCTCTTTTAGTTTTTGTCTATAAAAATATAAATAGTATAGATTTCCCTATTATCCTAGTAAGTCTCTTGTTTTCTTAAATTTTCTTTATAATAGTTTACTATACCTTTTAAGTGGAATTATCTTGCTAATTAAATATATTAGTCTAAACAGATTTTAACTAATAGCATCCCTGTTAATAATTCTTGTAAATATTATTTCTTATATAGCATGGTTTATATAATAAATTTAAAAAGCTAAAACTATGCATTATATACTTGTTATAGTTAAAAATATAAAAAGCAATTTTATAGCAAGAAGTAGTAGAATAATCTTTAATAAGATCAAGCAAAAGTTAAGGACAAGCTAGTTAAGGCCTTGGCTAAGCAGGCCTGAATAGCTATAAAGGTTGCCCATCTATTTGGTTAATAGAAGTTTCTTAAGAAGCATGGTAAGAAAATATTGGATCATAATATAACTATAATAGATTAGTTAAATAAGGAGGATCCTTTAACTACCAAGGATCTCCAAGAGCTAGAGTGCCTTGCCAACAAGCATAAGGCTGCTACTTAACTTGCTACTATATTAGATAATTCTAGTCTAACTTAGATAATTAGGTCTCTATTCTTCTAGTAGAATATTAACTTCTCCATGCTAGATACTGCTAGTGGTATTTCTAGACTTTCTAGGCACAGCCTGTCAAGTTCTTAATAGGCTCCCAAGTATTTTCTAAGGTATTATATCCTTTCTACTATATAAGGTATTATAATTGTCCACTAACCTTCTAGTAGTCTAGGATTTTTTCAACTTTATACTCCTATTTTTCTTTTTTAATTTTGATATTATTAGCGATTTTAGTATTCTTAGATACTAGTTCTAATAATAATATATAAAATACTAGGTATATCTTCTTTATAGATTTAGGTAGCTTTAATTAATAGTTAACTAGTCCTAATTTCTTGTTAATTTTAAATAGTCCAATTCATACATAGTCAAGTTTCTAGCTTGGTTATTTAGTTTTAATATTTCTATAGAGTAGGAACACCTTCCTCCCTTTTTCAAAGTCTAGTACCTTCTAGCACCTTTTATTATAATAAAACTTTATTTTAAGATTAACAAATTTAAGGTCTTGGGTAAGTTATATTTGGATTCCCTTAAGTTTCTATATAAAATAGTTGGCTTCTTCTATAACTAGTTCCTTTTGGATTAGTCTATTATATAAGTTCAGGTAATATCTATAATTTACTTTAAAAGGTATTATTCCTGTTATATTATAGATTAAGTTATTATAGGTAAACTAGGCTATAAATAATTATTTTTTCTAGTTATCTTGTATATAGTTTATATAGTATTACAGGTATTACTTAATTATTTAGTTAACCCTTTTAGTTTATCTATTTAATTATAGTCTATATATAGTAGTTATATATAGTTCAATCCCTATAATATTAGTTATTAATTTCTAAAACTTGGATGTAAATAACTTGTCTTAATCTAATATAATATATTTTAATATCCTATAATTCATGACAATTATATTAATAAAAATAGTTGCCATCTTCTTTGCTATTATAGTTATTTATATTAGTTCCAAATAAATATACTTTATTAGTTAGTCTAAGATTACTATAAGATAGTTATACTTCTCCTTTCCTTATTATATCTCTAGCAATAGTCTAATAAAATTAACTATAATTTATTCCTATGATTACTATAGGACCTCTAGGTTCTATAATTTCCTATATAATACATGCTACTTTGGTTTATCCTATAAATATATTTTATAGTTATTAATATAGCTTTTAATTCTTTTTCTTATATTCTAGAAGTAATAATTATATCTAATATATTTACATATTTAGTTTATACTAAAATATCCATGTACTAGTATGTTATAATATTTCTTAATAACTTGTAGAACAAGTATTAGTAGAATATAAATAAGTCCTTTAATTTAAAGGATCTTATCCTTTTCTAGCACTTCTAGTATTAACACAAGGACTTGTTATATTAGTTTATCCTCCTTTATAGCTTCTTTAATTATATTAATTATAGTCCCTAATAATTATATAATAGCTGCTAGAATTATTAGATTATTCCCAAGTATTCTATTCTTGTTTCTCCTTAGAATTGCTAGTCAAGGTTTCCTAGTCTTATTCTTGTAATCTAGCTACCTGCTAAAAATATTAGCTTGGCTATTCTCCATGCTCTTATAGTACTTAATCTTGTAGTTATACTATAAGAGTAATTCTACCTATCTTGCCTGTCTCCTTGTTAATACTTTAGTTGTTATAAAGTAGGTAAGGTTTTTATAATTAGACTTTATAATAATAATATATCTTACTTCTTGCAAGTAGACTTTTTAATATTTAAATACTACTATAATAGCTAGTAGTTCTTTGTCATAGATATTATAGTTTATTTCAGGCCCTATTAGTTTTCTTGACCAGAATCCTACTAGTCTTGGTTTGCTATCTAGTCCTAACTGGATCATCCTTGCCCTAATAGTATAGTCTAATATATTAGTTTCTAGTATTGCAGGTAGTTCTAGGTTATATTATAGCATGATTAGTACTATTATAATAGCTTTTTTTATAGTATTAAAAGTTTTCTATTATTTTTTTATCTATTTATATACTTGTTTTTTTTAAAGTAACTTAAATAAAGGTATTATATAGAATGCATATTAATTAATATATCTTTAATAATAGTTCAAGAGTCCTAGAAATTGCTATAATTTTTTTAGGTTTTTTAGCATAGGCTATTCCCTAATAGCTATTATTTTAGAGGCTTTAGGTTTTAACCTGTTTGTAGTAATCTAGTAGCCTAAGAACTTAGTTTCTTGGATATAGAATTTATATTTCTTAAGTTTATATTATAACTTGGTTTTTCTTATTTTTCTAAGGACTTGCTTGATATGCTTTACATGCTATTTCTTATTTTTCAAGAAGACTAATATATTATCAAGGTATACAAGCACGAATTTATTTATTAGTTAAGGTGAATTTCCCTCCTTTTCCTCTTCGTCTTCCTTATCTTCTTTATCTTTTTTCTTATCCTTATCATCTTCTAGCTTTAGTACTTTGTTAATAAATCTCTAGAATATTAGTAGCGCGTTAGTAAGCCTAAATAGTATTACTAGGTATTTATAAAAGCTAAACTTTATTTAAAATACTATCTTCTATTTTTCTCCCTCTATAATCCTAATATAGTAGTAGATATTAGTAATATTAAACTTGGTAAACTATGCTACCCCTTAGATTTTATCCTAGATTTCTTGGATCAAGGATAGCAGGTATTAGTCTTTGATAGTTATATTATTAAGTAGTCAAAAGTTAATACATGGTTAATTACTCCTATCTTTCTTTAATATAAATAGGACTTTATATCTTATAGATAAGTATAAAGGCTAGATATTTCCTTTCTTAAGCTAGTTATTAATATATTCCTTTAACACTCTAGATTCTTGGTTGTTTAATAGTAGAATTTGTTTGTAGTTTAATTTAATACCTTCCTTAATAGGTATGGTATAGTTATAAGGCCTATAAGATAGTAACTCTAGTTTATTAGATTATTAAAACATATCCTAAAATCAACTATACTTATCTAGGATAGTTAGCTCCTTGCTATTCTAGTTACTCATAGCCAGGATCTTCTAAGACCTTGTTTTTTTACTATTCATGATAATTTTACTATTTGTAATATTACTAGTAGCCTAACTAGGTAAGTTTATTAGCTATATCCTCCCTAATAGTCTTGATATTACTACAATAATTTATTCTGCTAGACTCTTAATACCTGTAGACTGGTTACTAGTCTTTAATCCCCCTATAGATTACTTAGCCTTATGCTCTACTATATAAGCATGCTATAGGGTACTAGCCCCTTCTAGTCCCTTTTACTTCTTAAACTATTTATTATTTCTCTACTAGATCTCCCTTTTAATCTAGTTAATATCTAGATTAAGATTCTTGAGCTATAGGATCCCTAATACTATATTATACTTGCCCAAGGGCATAACATTAAAACTTAGTTTAAAAGTCCTCTCCTTTATTATAACAGGTAGAGGTCCTAACTTAATTATTAACAAGATATTTCCTAGGTTTTCCCTGTTTAGTCCTGCTATAGATATTAGTATTTTTTTTTAAATACCTTTAATCCCTAGTTATTCTGCAAAGTTTAGGCTAATATAGTTTCTAGTAGCTCCCAAGTTAATTAAGATATAGGCCTGCCTCCCTTGCACTTTAGCAAGTTAGATAAAGTACTTTTCTACCCAAGTCTTGATAGCTATAAGATACTATTCTTCCTATTTTAGTATCTATTCCCCTTGCCTTAGGTATAGAAAATAGTTTCCAAGCTTGGCTTAGTAGTATATAATATAGTAATTCTTATAGCAAGTTATCTAATAATATATTCTATATTCCAGGTATTACTAGTATAATTTATAGGAGTATTACTTTTTCTAGCATGGGTACAAGTTATTCTAGTTAATTATTCTTAATTATTTTGGCTAGTAGCATGTAATTTACTTAGTATCCTTGTAGTATATATAGTATAAGTTATAGTATATTAGCTATAGTATATTATTATATCTAGAATACTATATATTAGTATTAATATATTTATACCAATCCTGCTAGCATAATAGATGCCTTTTAGATTCCTAGGACTACTTATTAAATAGTTTGCATAGTTACAAGTAGTAGTTATTATTATTCTACCTGCAAATAGTACAGGTTTCTAGATACCTATTACAGGTTTTAATATACTTTTGCTAATAATCCTTAGTCTTTTCCTAACACATTAGGTCCTAATATAGGTATTAATTAAAGAAATCTTTCAAGCCTTTAGTAAGTTTTCAAGGGTTTTTCTACACGGCTGCAATAATATTATCTATCTAATAGGCAAGTTTATCTTCGCCAGTCTTTAAAAACTTGAGTCATTATCTCCAATATTATTTATTTTCATGTAGTCTAGTAGCCTATAGCCAATACTAGCATGGTTCATATTCTTTAATATTATCTTTCTATAGGGTTTTTTTTTTTAGGGTTATAAACCTACTACTAGGTCCCTTCTTGCTAGATTCAAGGCCTTCTAGCTATATTCTATATCATTTATTAAGCAGGTCAACTTTCCATATAATTACAGGAAAGTTACTGTGCTCTCCCTCTTGAACTAGCTTGTTATTAATAGCTTTATTATAGTAGGACCCACCTATCCTCTTAGCTTCTTCTTTATTAGTTTGTAAAATCATGGTACTAAACTAATATTTTGGCTGGTACAGCAATTCTTTTTAAAGGATTCCATCCAGCCACTTAATTGTTTTTTTAATACTTGCAAGAATTTTGGTAATTACCTTAAGTATCCTCTCTTTCTTGCATACCTTGCTAGTAATATTAGCAATTTACTTAACATACCTTTTAATACCTATTCCTATATTCCCAGGTGGCATGGCTATTACCTCTAGTAGGTTTGGCATAAGGTTTGGATCCTGTCTTCCAGTATTTTATCCAAGTTCATTCCATGCTATTAGAGGTGTGCTTTACCTTCTTCTAGCAGCATCCTAGGTATTATTAATTATTGTAGCATGCTTATCCTAAGCCAAGGCTCTCTTGGCCTCTTCTAGGGAATTATTAGTCACAATAGGTGTCTTGCTAGTATTATTATCCCACTCCCTAGTTATATTTAACATTATGGCTTCTTGTATAGCCCTTAATTAATATTATCCAGCTCTCCTTCAGGATCTCTAGCCATGCTACTTCTGCTTCTTGCAGTCTACTACCCTATAACCTGGTTTGCTATAGGAAAAGCACAAATTCTCCTTCTAGTAATAATCTTGTTCTACCTTAGAGATTATTATATCCAAGTCCATAGGTCAAGATCTATATAAATTATTATTTCCTTGGGGTCTAATCTAGGACCATCAGTTATTATTGGCACAATAGCCATGATATCTGCCCTGATTCCCTCTAAAATAGTATCCCCCAGGGTTTTATTGACCTTGTTGTTCCTTCAGCTCTCTAAGCTAGTTCCCTATCCTAGATACTAGGTCGTATATCCCTACCAGGATATCAGGTCTAGGTAGAAATACCATTTTTTCTTAGATGTTATAATCTAGGGCCCTCTTAAAATAGTACATGAAAGCATTGTCTTCCCATATTAGATACAATATAATTTGTTAGAACTCTAAAATAAGTATACTTATATCCCTTCTAGACTAGCATATTCTTCTAATCTATCTTTTAATATTATAGGTTTTATCAATATCTCTAAAGACACGAGTAAGCTACTTCTTAAAATAGTTGTAGCTTGTAAACAGCTACTTGGTATTACTAGCTAGCTTATCCCTATCTTCTCTAGTTTCTTGCTATTCTCTTATAAAAGATTTAAACTACTTGTACACTTTTCCCTTGAGATAGGTAGACACAAACATGACCTTATTAGCCTTACTAACCAGCTTGTCTTAGTTAATATTAATAAAGGTCTATATCTGTGTAAGAAAGAATTATAGCTTAGTTCAAGTGCTATTAAAGGGCTTGGGCACCTTGACCTTCAAGGCCTTGGCTCTAAGTTTAGTTTTAAGTATAAGGATATAGTCCTGGAGCTGCTCTAGCATCTCTTAATACTTCTTAAAAGTTTTATTATCTTTAGATATCTTACTCTACTGGTTCAGGTTACTAGTAACTTGGTTAATAACTCTAGTCTATTTATTAAGTTGCACCTATATTCTAGCAATAGTCTCCTACAGGGTTTTACCCTTTAAGGGTATAGTAGCTTGGTGCTAGTATTAAAATATTATAATAATGGCTTTAAGTTAATCTAAGATATAACTTGTACTAACTAGTAATTAATTTATTATTAAAGTAATAACCTCTCATGCACTTCTAACCCCAGGCTCTTACATGGGACTTCTAAAGGATTTAGATTAACTTGTCTTACCTAGTATAATCATATCTAACAAGTATAGAAACTTATTATAGTTAGATAGAAATAAAGGTAAAAGGGCAAGGCTAGCCTATAGTATATATACTATAGCCTATAAAGTAAGTACTAGACAAGTTACTTTGCAAGAATCCTTAGAACAGGTTACTCTAGAATAATAGTAGTATTAATTATAAAAATAGGAAAGCTAGATATAGTAGTAATAAGCATCCTTAAATATTCCTAAGTTCCTACTATTCTCCTACCTCTAAATAGTATACCAAATAGTATACCTAATTAGATTATATAGCCCTGTATACTATTTTCCTACTATTAAATAGTATACCAAATAGTATATAGTCACGTGGTCTTTTACTAAAATAACTTCTTTTACCACATCCTTGGAGTAATTTAAAATTCTCCCTTATAATAATTCCTATTTCTTTTATCCCTATAGTAGGCTATAGTAGTCACATGGTGGCTATAGTTTTAAACTATAGTCTTTCTATTATACTTGGAGGATACGTAGTATTTCCTTGTAATAGTAATTATTATCTATATGGGCGTGTGGTCCATGGGTCATATTCTTGTAGTATTACTTGTTCCTATCTTAGAATTAGGCAATGCTCAGGTTTATTGGTTTGTTGTTAAGGTTAGATTTAAATCCAAAGTGGCTCTTGGTAGCTGGTCTGTGGCCCAAGGCTCCCTAGCCTTAACTTTCTGCCTTATGACTCCGCTCTGCTGACTGTAGGCTGAGGGTTCATAACAAGAGCATGCATGTGTATATAGATAGTCTATTATAATAATAGTTACTACTAACTACCCCAAGCATGCAGGATTTAATTCCCCCTCTAAAAGATTCCTTTTTTCTTGTTTTCTTAAATCTAAATTTATTCTAGTTAGGTTATATTATTAAGTTCTAGACTATAGACTCTAGTTGCAGGTATATATATTTCTCTCTTTCTAGCCCCTGCTATAATCTATCCTAGTTATATTATTATTTAAAAATATATTATGTAACTTAGGAGGATAAATAAAAGGAATTTAGGGGTTAGATAATTAATAAATAATTAAAAAACTAGCTTTTTTTAAGTCTAAATCTTGTTTATCTTGCTCTTTTTTATTTTTTTATCTTTTTTTCTAAAAAGAGGGTACTATAAACCCCTATAAATCTTTTCCTTTATAATCTAATATACCAGGTCTAGATTTATATCTTCCTTTATTACTAGTATATAGTTATCCTATAGACCTGCCTAACCTATCTCTATACCTATTATAATATCTACCTAACTATAGCTACTCTAGTTCTCTATAAAATAGTACTAGCTATAATACTCTAGTAGTTATAGATTAACCTAGAGCAAGAGACCTACCTAATCCTATTTTCTAGCAGGCTACTAATCCTAGGCCTACTAGTATATTAAGGCTATAGCTATTCTTACTATCCTTATATTATCTAGGTAGACTAGGCCCTAGAAAAATATTGCTAGAAGAACTATAAGGGTTAAAATAGCTACTAGAATAATAGTATCAGAGAATTGGACATTGACAGCCAATAGATCCTGCTGTGCCGCAGCTCTATGCTGTGATACTAAGGAATAATGATGTGCTGACCTGGTTATATTAGATAATATAATACTAGGGCAAAACAGGACTATAATCATGCTTGTTAAAGAGAAAGAGCATGACAAGGATAAGTACTAGCATGCTTGTTAAAAAGGAAGAGCATGATAGGGATAAATCAAAGAATTATATAAGGACTGTTATTACCTATATTTAGAAAGTTTTATTCTCTATTTATTAATAACTAGATTAATAATATACCTATTATTTACTAATTACTTTAGTTATCTACCTTTTTCTATATTTTGTTTTACCTTAATAATCTATATTCTCTTTATCCTGTCAAGAATATCCTTAGGTATTCTTCTTGTCAGAGAAATGGAGATCGACAGCCAATGAATCTGATGTGCCGCAGCGTCATGTCGAGACGCTAAGGAATAACAATGAGCCAACCTTGTTATATTAGGCGATATAATACTAGGGCTAATCTAAATTATGGTAGTATCAGGTAATCTAATATAATTAGATATAATAGAGCAGGTGCTCTGATATAGAGTATTATATAGTACTTAAAAATATAATAGAAATAGATATGTAAGGATTATTATTACCTGTACCTAGAAAGTTTTGTTTTCTATTTGTTATTAACTAGATTAATAATATATCTATTGTTTACTAATTATTTTGGGTATCTACCTTTTTTTATACTTTATTTTGCCTAAATAATTTATATTCTCTTTATTTTATTAAGAATATCTTTAGGTATTTTCCTATAGATTGATTAGTGGACCCTAATCTAATAATAATAGACCCTTGATTAAGTAAAGAAAAGTATCTATTATTAATATGGTAGAAGATAGTAGCATGTTTAGGAACCTAATAACTATTACTTTTAGGGAATCTATTACTACTTAAGAACCTACTACTTAAGGATTTCGATTTGGGCTGGCGCTGCCTTTTTCGGCCACAAACGACTCCAAAAATGGCCGCCCTGGCCCATCCACTGACCTACCCACCGTGCACATAACAACTCTATCTCGGCCACGCACTAGGTTCCTGGCACGTGACAGGCACGGCGCTATCACGAGGAGTTCCCTAGCAAAGCACCATCCAATCCTGAAGCTGTCTGTTGAACGAAACTGCAGCAAGACTTATTGTCGCCTTTCAAGGCCAGACTCTGAGGGGGGGAGCCATTTTGCTCCCCCCTAGAATGAAGTATACTCTTAGTAGGTGCCTTTTTTTATAAATAACAAGTCCCTTCCTGTCTGTTTTGTTCCCTTGGTCTTGTCCCTTAGCCATGTCCCCTTCCTATCATGTTCCCTATTGTTAACAGGCCCCTTGTCCTGATTATACTCTTGCTTGTTTCCTCCTTTTGCTAGACCATTAGTTAGTTCCTTTTTCCTGACTCATGGCTTGCTGTCCCCATCCCCGTCCCTATGCTGGCTGTAGCAGCGATAACGACAAAACCACTAGCAGTGTGTCTTTCCACCTAGACTTGGACAAAGCTATCAGTATGGATTTGTAGATGGATGCTATAGATATCATAGACTCTAATATGCCTCCACCCACTTGCTATAGAGGCAAAGGTCAACCCTATTAGAACTACTATAGGCAAAGGTTGTCGGGCAGAAAATCCCACAATAGTAAAAGATGGTCTCCTTCTTCCAGCTGCATGGAGATGGACTTAGACTACAGCTCTAGTAATAATAGCATAAATATAGATACTAGTTATTCTTGATGTCCTAAGCAATAATATTCCTGGGAGAAATCTTGAAAACCTACTACTCTACCAGGTATTACAAGATAAAACAATAATTTGGATACTAGCCTTAGTAATAATAACTGCAGTAATAGTAGCTCTAATAATGACTCTAACACAGACCCTAATATTAACTTGGATAACAAGGTATTATTAGACAGTAATAATAATAGTTACGCGGATAGTACTAGAAGAAATATTATATAGATAAACAAGAGATAGGAATAATAAGCCTAAAACCCCTATAATTATAGTAAGGCTTTTAGAACAGGCTAATAAATAATTAGGTATTACTAAAAGAGAAATAAGAAATATAGGGCGCTAATAGACTTTATATAGGCAGATCCTGTTTCAGCTCTTTATAGTACAAGAAAAAAGGAGTTAACTTTATTCCTCTATTAGTACCTGTAGTTATAATAGGGAAAAAATAGCTAGAAGCTAAAAGATATCAAGAAATTCAAGTCTTTAGATATTAATTAAAAGTTATTCCTTTATTACTATAAAAAGGTTACTAGGAAGCTAATGGATAATAAGCTTGGAAGGTAAATAAGAAAGGTTAAGATTAACCCTAGCCTGTCTTCTAGATAAATTACTAACTATATTTGCCTTAAAAATATCTGCAAGATTGCAAGGGAGCATGATTTAGATATAAATAAAAAAAAGAAGATCTTAATATTTATTAAAGATATAGTCCTTCTACAGGAGACAACCCTGCACACTATAGAGAAATAGTTTGACCTTAGTTTTTAATATATATAGTAATGTCTCTACCTATTAATAGCATGCTTTATAGTAAATTAGATTAATATAATATATTGTTTTTAGTACTAGTATTTATAGTATTTAATCTAGCCAGATTCTCATGGTAGACTATCCTAAATCTTTCTAGAGATTATATATAGATTTACCAAGAAATATATAGATATAATACAAGTATATATAGCTTCCTGCTACTTTCTATATCTCTTCTAGTTAAAAATCCTATTACTAACTAGTCTATTAGAAATACCTTTTCCCTCCCCAAAATTATCTACAATCTATTGTTAATGCTAAGCCCTTATACATTCCTTCTTGGGATTCTCTTTTATAATAATGTATTTTAGGCCCTGGGAATAAAGTCTATAGAGAACCTCTAATACCTGTAGGTAGAAGATAGCTGCTAGTAAATAAAGGTCTTATTAAAATAGGACAAGGCTAATTACTATATATTCTGCAAGGTCAAGAGTATCTATAGCAAGATTTAGATTTATTACAACCAGCCTGTTGTTATGAACCCTCAGCCTACAGTCAGCAGAGCGGAGTCACAAGGCAGAAAGTCAAGGCTAGGGAGCCTTGGGCCACAGACCAGCTACCAAGAGCCACTTTGGATTTAAATCCAACCTTGATAATAAACTAATAAACCTGAGTATTGCCTGACTCTGAGATAAGGACAAGTAATACTACAAGAATATGACCTATAGACCACACGCCTATATAGACAACAATCACCATTACAAGAAAATACCATGTATCCTCTAAGTATAATAGAAAGACCATGGTTTGAAACTATGGCTACCATGTGACTACTATAGCCTACCATAGGGATGAAGGAAATAGGAATTGTTACAAGGGAGAATTTTGAATTACTCCAAGGATATGGTAAATAGAGTTACCCTGGTAAAAGACCACATGACTATATACTATCTAGTATACTATCTTAAGGGTAGGAAAATGGTATACAGGACCTGGTGACCTGATTAGATATACTATCTAGTATACTATCTCAAGGATAGGAAAATAGTAGGAACTTGGGAATATTTAAGGATGCTTATTACTACTATATCTAGCTTTCTTATTTTTATAATTAATACTACTATTATTCTAGAGTAACCTGTTTTAAGGATCTTTGCAAAGTAACTTGTCTAGTACTTACTCTATAGGCTATAGTATATATACTATAGGCTAGCCCTGCCCTTTTACCTTGACTTTAACTTAACTATAACAAGTCTCTATACTTGTTGGATGTGATTACATCAGGTAAGACAAGTCAATCCAAATCCCTCAGAAGTCCCGTGTGAGAGCCCGGGGTTAGAAGCGCACGAGAGGTCGTCGCTTCGATAACACCTGTCCCCTAAAGTACCCTATTTTAATAGCTTAAGATTTTTGGCAAGATTGCTAGCTTTAAGTAGTTATTATTTATATATTAGTTCTAGTATAGTAGTGGCACTATTTTTAATAAAAGTAGTAAGTTATGGAACCTGCTATATTATCCCTTCTTCTATTATTTAATACTAAGTTAAAGCAATTAGGGTTGCTAGATCTTGTTAGCAATACTAAATAGAACTTGATTATAAAGCACATGGATATCTAAATATTCCTAAAGTATTACCTCCTTTAGTATATTAGCACTAATATACAGGTATTAATAAGAGGACTTGAGCTAGATTCAGCTATAATAAGGGTGATCACGTGGATAGGACAATAGATTAACCAATATTAGCTCCAAGAGCTTACTAATATATAAAAGGCTATAATAGAGCATGATCTAGAGCTATAAAAAGCTATTTAAAAGCAAGATATATTCTCTAAAAAGCTTTAGTATAGTTAGAAAAAGAGTTGCTAGAAGCTTGATAAGCTTGACAAACTGAAACAGGAAGTTATAAATATATAGAATTAACTCTTGTATATACTCTATTAATATATACAAGAGGAATTTAACAAGAAGCAGGTAGTCCTTGATATTAAGTAGCAACTAGTAGGTACTATAATTCTAGATAAAGTAGTAAAGAAGTAGCTCTAAACTAAAGAGTAATTACTTTTTTAGTAGATTTACCTGCTAGATAAACTCATGACTTGGTCCACTTCCTTATTAGTAAAAATCAAGTAGTAATAGTAAAATACAATTACCAAAGCTATTTAACTCTATTATAATATTCTAGAAGGTGGCCTGTAATAAGGTTGATAGCCTAAGTAGACTATTCTAGTTCAAGAAACCTAGATATATACCCCCCAAGAGAAGTTATAGTACTAGCCTAACCCCCTCTTTTCTTATAGCATGAAATTGCCTTAGAGAAAGCTAGTAAAGATATCTAAATTACTATAAAGCCCTAAGCATGCTTTTAATACTATAGAAACCCCGCGGGATTTAATAATTGGTATCTTAAGTAGTACTCCTACTATAAAGGTCTATTATAATACTTCCAAGCTGTATATCTTGATAATTGTTATTATAACTACTACAACAAGTTAGTAGACAACAAGATATATTAGCAAAGGCACACTATAGACAAGCATTGCTTAAACATTAGATACCTTAGGGACTACCCTCATGATCTTTGAGTATATTAGGGATAATACTCTTGTCCAGGATCATATTTATATTAGATAAACCATGGAGAAGTTAACTAGTTCATCCAAGTGTGAGCCTAGAAATAAAATCCCCATTACATAATAGCTAGTCCAGCCTTCCCGTTTTCACGTTCTCCATTAGAGATGTCTGACGTCTCGCTGGACTAGATCAAAGGGTTCTGTTGGAAGAGAGCCGATGTTGAATTGCCAAGGAGAGTTCCTAACCAAACTTTGCGGCCGAGCTTGAGGATAGCGGCAGCCCTAGTCTCGCCAGTCTAAGCCTATATCCTGCTTGGTTAGCCGCAAAGTAGATGCTTCGGCATCATATTAAAACATGAGGCGTAGGTACTTGATGGTAGGAACAGTTAAAGATCAATATTCCAGATTCCCAGCCTAATCTATCCTAGCATTCTGCATCTCCCTTCAATAAGAGCCCATATCACTTTTTCACAAATCGTCTCTAGTCAATACTGTATGAACATAACGGACAATACTTGGCCTTCGCAGAACTCTGTAAGCCCCAATCCATAGAACAGCTAGAGCATTGGTATGTTATTGTGCTGACTTGATAATCTTGGCTCTGTGCCTCCCAGCCCAGATGAGAATCTTTCCGTTTAGGGGGAAATCTGTACGGAGGGGGATTTGACGATGAAAGTTGAGATTGACGGAATAGATAATGCAAACATCCGTAGGACATTCCAATGATTTCCCTTTGGCAGGTGAGGGTTTTTCGGGCTTCTCAATTGGGGTTGAAACGCTGAAGCGCTGAAGTGTCTGGGAGCGGTGCTTCAACGTACCCCACACTTCAGCTTACCCTGTGAACGTCAGAGTCTCATCTTCCTGCGGCTTTCTTCTTGAACCATCCGCCCATTTTGAAATCCAATATGGCTTTTAACATTCCTGCTCGATCTGCCCGATCTCGGCGAATAAATCCGCCCCAGAATCACCCCCAAGAACACTGGCACAGCGCCCGATCCAACCCGTCCAGGAGCTATTAGAACAGCTTCTTTCGGAGCATACTGAAGATGATAATCTGCATGGACATGCAGGCTTTAACTTCCCTCTACTTAAAATTTAGAGATCTAAATAGAACTTCTCACATATTATACTTCTAAATAATATCAAGTAGGCCACTCTTTTTAAGGACAGAATATTATTTAGGGATCAGTTAATTATAGTATATTATAGCATACCTTATCTACAACTAAGATATCTAGCAGACTCCTATTATACAATTCAAGTTTCTATATACACTTGGCCCCTAATTAACACGGAAGCTCCTGCTTATCAACCCCTAGATACCCATATACTACTCTAGTGGAGTAATCTTTATACTAAACAGGGACCAGTTAAAAATGGGTGGGATTGAGGAATATATTAACTCTCTTACTATTACTGGCTTGTATTATTGTACACAAGACTATCTCTTAGCTTGTTATATATTATGATATAGAACAGCTTTAGTATCAGCAAGTTCCACTTGTTAGACGAGAAGCCGCGCAAGTATCAGGGCGCCCAGGGTCAGGTGAGAAAAAATCCACCACGACAAAGTGGAAGAGCCAGAAGAAGACTATTCTAAATACTCAAAAATCCGCGGCTGCCTAGTTATGCCCCTCAATTTTTTCTAGGTCCCGAGGACCGCCTTGGGGGCATAAGTTGCCTTGGGGGATGGATCTGCCTTAGGGCCTGATCATACTGTCAGGGGTAGCCGTCCGGGCTGACTACCTCCCACTGGACCAAAAAGGTCACTATGATCAGGCCCTAATGGGTTAGTACACGGCTAGGCTATAGGATCATTCCCGGCTGCAGGCATGATGTTCTTTTCCCCAAAAACTAAGGTGAGGGGTGCCCAGCGAGGCTTGTCTGGTGACATCATGACTTTGCTTGGTTGATACTGCCTAGTTCTAGCTCACGGGCTTGTTAGCTTCTCCGCGCTTGCCTGGGGGTCCTTATCTTATCTAGCTTATCCACTAGTCCAGAATAGGCTTAAAGGCCCGAGGACGTGCCTCCTAAGGAGGAGGGCAGAGTTGTCATGGGTTAAAGATAAGGTGTGATCCGGGCAGATCAGGCCATTAGGGCCTGATCATAGTGACCTTTTGGTCCAGTGTGAGGTAGTCAGCCCGGACGGCTACCCTTGACATTTTGTCCTAGCATTTTATTACCTGATATAACTAGTTTGGTTTAAACACAAAGGACTTCCTGCCACCACGGGAGGTCCCGGGGGGGTGGGCGTCCGCAGAGTCACCGTGCCCCCCGCAGAGTCACCGGGCCGGAGTCCCCGGGACTCCGGAGTCACCGTCCTGGAGTTACCGTCCCCTGGAGGCACCGTGACTCCGGAGTCACTGTTCCCCCCGTGGAGTGACCGTTCCCCTCCAGAGTTATCATTGTGGAGTGACTCTGTTGCCTGTCCACCGCCCTTGGATTGTTATGATCTCCTATCGCGTCGTATCGCGTCCCTGTTCCATCTCCCATCCCCAACCCCGTCCTGGATTCGCAACCTCCTGACACCCATCCAGCCTCCCATCCACGATTCTTGGTTGCACTATACTAGTCTTTAAAGTCCTTT